>NC_081545.1:31659073-31668714 GCF_901000735.1 Corylus avellana
CTCAACGGCTATGGATAAGCGCGAGTGGATCGGAGACATACACTCCAAATTCACTCCCATTGAAGAAGGTGATCCCAAATCTAATGCCTCTACACCCCAACGCCAAGACAGCGCGGTAGACCCGGTCCCGTACATGACTGCCCGTTTATCTTATTCACAATTCATGTACGAATTTCACCTCACCCCTGGACCCAAATTCGTTCGGTTCTACTTTTACCCGGTTTCTTACCCAGGTTTTGAAGGGTCTCAGGACTTTTTTACAGTCAAAGCCAATTCGTTCACCTTACTTAGGAACTTCAGTGCTTCCATCTATATCCATGCTAAATCCTTGAAAGAAGAGTTTTTTTTTTTTAAGGAGTTCTGCATCAACGTGGAAATGGATCAAATGTTGAATTTAACATTCATCCCATCTCCATCCACTTCTAGTAAGTTCTACGTTTTTATTAATGGAATTGAGATTGTCTCCATGCCAGACAAACTCTACTATGGGGCAGAAGGTCCACGCGTCCCTCAATACGTCGGCCAAACTTATCCGTTCTCCATAAAGTACGAGATGGCACTCGAGAGGGTTGTTCGATTAAACGTGGGCGGGAGCTTCTTATCACCGGTGGTTGACACTGGGATGTTTAGAGCATGGTCCGGGCACAAAGATAATTCTTGGTTGAGCGGAGGCGTAATCCCTCATGACGCATCTTTCACACCCAACTACAAAGAGATACCAGATTACACTGCACCAGATGCCATCTATCGGACTGCAGTGTCAATGGGCCCAGACAGAGACAAGAACTTACGTTCTAATTTGACGTTGAAATTACCCGTCGATCCAGAATTCAATTATCTGGTGAGGCTCCATTTCTGCGAAATGGTGTTCCCAATAACGGAAGCAGGCCAAAGGGTATTCCAGATCTATATAGACAATAAGATAGCCGAGGAAGACGCTGATGTAATTATGTGGGCCCAAAGGAATGAGACGCCTCTGTACAAGGACTATGTAGTAGATATCCAAAACAGTCCTTATCTCTTCATTACTCTACTCCCTAAAAAATCTAGCTTCGGCACCGCCGATGTCATTTTAAACGGTGTGGAAGTGTTCAAATTGAGCGACGAAAAGAAAAACCTTGCAGGTCCCAATCTTGAAAGTGTGTCCCCTCCACCGCCAGCTCAACAACCTGCTTCAACAGCAAGCGAGTCCAAGACAAAGAAAACAATAATCATTGCCATTGGAAGTGGTGCAGGCTTCTTGGTTGTGCTCACTCTAGTATGTTGCGTGGTTCTCTGGAAACTGAGGAAGACCAAGCGCTACGCTTCTTACTATCCACTATCCAGGTGTTGGTGCTGGCCCGAGCCACAGCCAGACAAAGGAAAGTCAACAAGGACAAGAGCCTCGTCACTGCCGGAAGAACGATGCCGCCACTTCTCACTAGACGAGATCAAAACAGCAACCCACAACTTCCATGAAGAATTAATTGTTGGAGTCGGTGGCTTTGGCAGTGTGTATAAGGGTTTTATTGACGGGGGTACAATGATCGTGGCGATCAAGCGCTTGAACCCGGAGTCAAAACAAGGTCAAGGTGAGTTCAGAACAGAGATCGAGATGCTTTCTATGCTTCGCCACATCCATCTCGTCTCTCTCATCGGATTCTGCAACGAGGAGGGCGAGATGATCCTCGTCTATGAGTACATGACCAAGGGGACTCTCCGTCAACACCTCTATGATACCCAAAACGATCCGCTTTTGTGGGAACAAAGGCTCAACATTTGCATCGGAACTGCGTCTGGTTTGAATTACCTGCACACGTGCGAGAAGCAACCCATTATCCACCGTGACGTGAAGACCAACAATATTCTGTTGGACGACAAATGGGTGGCCAAGGTTTCCGATTTCGGGTTGTCTAAAATGGGTCTGGATAACACAGCGATCAGTACCATTGTAAAGGGTACGCCTGGGTATTTGGATCCGGATTATTTTAAGCGTCAAAAACTAACGGAAAAATCGGACGTGTACTCCTTCGGCGTGGTTTTGTTCGAAGTACTATGTGCCCGAAAAGCACAGGATCAAAAACTTGAGGCCGAGCAATGCCACTTGGCCAAGTGGGCCCAGAAATGCATTAAGAAAGGTAACATCGGCGAAATTATTGATCCGTATCTTAAGGGTAAGATAGCTCCCGACTGTTTCAAGGCATACGTGGAGGTCGCAGAGAGCTGTGTACGTGATCTGGCGAGCCAACGGCCCACAATGAATGATGTGATGGAAAAGCTCAATTTTGCGTTGGCGCTACAGCAGAATGCGGACGCCACAAAGGAGAAAATCAGCCCAGGTGGTGAGCATAGCTACCCAGAAGTGGTATCATTCAGTGTTTCCAGTATGATTAGTGTTCACAGCGGACACGTGTTGGCAATGGATAGTGGGACCGGGTTCACAAATAGTACTGGATTGACCTGCCCAACTCTTGATTCTGCTATCACTAGTCAAGATGTCTTGACGGACACCACCAACTCTAAATCTTAGGGTTTGTTAAGTAATTTTCCAGAGTGTGGGGCAGTTGTTTTTTTTTTTTTTTTTTTTTTTTTTTTTTAATAACGTAGGAGAGTGGGCAGTTGTTATATGAGCAAGTGTATGATAATATAAGTGTGATTCAGGTCTTTTGCTATTTTAAGCTATATTGGAGTAATGCAAGGAACTTTATTCTGTACATGCACATGACTACGTATTTTTATTGTCTAATATGTTAACATATATTATTTATTCTGCATGAGAATTTAATGCACTTGTATGCTAATCCTTACGCACTGTGTTCCAGACCAGAATTTATTTCTCTTATATATGAACAATGTATAATTGGTTTAAAGCACAATTTTTTTTTTCTAATCTGTTTAAAGCTCAATTATTATGAAGCCAATATATGGGTAGCATTTTTTAAAGCCAACGGTGAAGAAGAGGAAAAAGAACCGTGCCAAGAATGTAGAGAGCTCCTTGTGCTGGGTGGCCAAAATTATAGGGAGAGAATCACTTTACAAAATTATGTTATCAAAAACAATTGCTAGTCACGTACGTTTTGTTATTCTAAAAAATTAGTCAATGTTACTAATGAAACTCCTTATAATTACTTAATGATGTAACTTACTTCACCCTAATATGAAATCAATATGAGACTTAACACACATTCGACACTAGCTAGCTCTCTTACAATCCTTCCTATCTAATGTAAAACTTGACTTTCCGTGTTGTAACATTAAAGGTTCCTAAACAGCAAGCAAAGCACCCCAAACCTGAGTAATGAGACCAATTAGAGAGTTACGTCAAACAACCACCATCATAGAGAAATCTTCTCTAATTGTAATATCAAAACTGATTTTAATGCAAATTTCTAGGGGAAGTCCAGATTTGCTTCTGAAGGGGGAACGAGAGTACAATTAATCTTGACCATTATAATTTGCTGAACAAGTCAATTGTTTAATCAAAATGACTAGCCAAATAGATAACTTTTTCAGTATTTTTTTTACTAGGCTAGCCAAAGTAATCTTTAAACTATTTTGACTACCCAATGTGAGTGCCACTTGATTCATTGCATGTGCTCCAAAAATCTGAAAGAGATGGATGTGGATTCTTGATCAATCTCGAGTGATGCTTTTTCTCGATTCTTATCCAGTGGGCAACATGTAGATGGCCAAATATAATGGTATCCAGAGCTTAGAAAGATTCTCTCAAATCACCTTAGAACAGTGGCAGGCAAGGAATAATATTAAAGTGTTCTGAAGAGGGAAAGAAGGTCTGAACCTGATTCCTGAAGCTTTTGTCTCCGGCCCACAATATAACTTTTAGATTTTGGAGTTGAACGTACGATTCAAACTAAAACATTAAAACTGATAAATATTAATCTGCTGTTTCCCAATTAACAGGAAATTAATATTTAATATTAATTTAAGCTTAGTTAGTGGCTTCTTGGTGAGATACGATCCCCTGAATCACTCAACCAAATCACATGGAAATTTTTTCCACTTTGTTTGTTTTCTCATTTGTTTATGTTTTTGGAAAACTTCCATGATTTGCAATTGCTGAGCAGCTGCCATTTGCTGCTTAAAATATTTCTACCTAACATCAACTTTGAGAAAGTCGATCAAATGACTTTCCCAAAAGCATTGCCTTTGTTTTTTTCTAAAGGCAATGCTTTTGGGAAATTTTTTCCACATTGTTTGTTTTCTCATTTGTTTATATTTTTGAGAAACTTCCATGATTTGCAATTGCTGAACAGCTGCCATTTACTGCTTAAAATATTTCTAACTAACATCAACTTTGAGAAAGTTGATCAAATGACTTTCCCAAAAGCATTGCTTTTGTTTTTATCTAAAGCCTGTGTTCATTTGTTCTCTTAGTCTTTATATATGGTCCTACCTGTCCCATGGAAATACCTTCGAGTCATAATTGTTTTTATTTTTATGTCTCGTCCATATGTATCATTCACCCTTTTTAATAATTTTTATTTTTCGTACATATCATGTTTCACGTGAACCCTTTTAATAATAGAGTCCTATCAGGATTACTATCGCTTTTGTCCTCTAGCAATACCTTTGACGATTATAATTATTATGGAAAATTTCACCAAATTTTTACCTAATTTTCATCCGTTTTAAAATTATTTTTTAAAGTTCAAAAATTTTTAATTTAAGATATTTAACTTTTAAATTTTTGTGATATATCTTATTTGTTAACATTTTTCATTAAATCTTGTCAAAAATTTTAATAAACTCATACTTTTTTATTATAAAAAAATTACAAAATTTTAATTAAATTTTAAAACAAAAATAATAATAATATATGCATGAATATTTCTCAACGAAAAATCAAACCATTTTTCTCTGATCAATTATAAGGGGCGATTCTTAGCCAATTATACTATTTCCTAATTATTTTATCTTTTAGGGGTAACGTACACCAAATTATTGAACTTTCTTGGAATCATGGCGTGATAAGAGTTATCCAAGTCTTCATAGACTCCACCAGCGTCGAAAAGCTGTTTGTATGCTTTTGCAAAAGGGGGGTGGGAGCAGTTCAAAGGCCTTTTTCCACGATGGCTAACAATATAATATTTAACAAGTTGAGTTGTTAAAAAGACCTCTTAAGTCATCTGTGTCATTCATTTTATTTTAAAAAAAATCGAAAAATAAATATTATTTTTTAAAAAGCTAAAATTAATATTTTATTATTTTCCTAAAGTATACAAGATTCTTAGTCAGTTATTTAAAAATTTTTTATTTTTCATTAGTACTCGTTTGAATTTTTTTTTGAACCATAGAGAACAATATAAAGTTCAAAAACTATCGGTTTAATATATAAAAATATCACTCCTCCCATTATCGTTTGGGGTTAAATCGTGAAATGACTTTTATGTCTCTGTAAAATTTAGAAATTACAAAATTAGCTCAATTAAATAATTTTTTTATAAAAAAAATTGCTATTTTGGGATTTTTTTTTAAGGCCTCCATTAAGATTTATCAGAAAATCATAATGAAATGGTGACATTACAAACTTTTTAAAATTTGATATACAAAATTAATTAACTTTTTTAACTTTAAAAGAGTGATTGCAAAAACGAGAATAATTCACTTGATCTAGAGAGGGAGCAAACCACTCCTAAACAAACCAAACACTCTCTAGTGCCTCATTCTCAAACTATTAATGCTGTGGATGAGAGCCCGCTTAATTTAATTGAAATGTCTGTTTTTTGGTTGAATAATGTTAATATGTAGATTGAATATCATGTGTCTACATATTAGATGAGCCAAAGTACTTAAACCCTGGGCGTAGAACTCACAAAAATTAACATAGTTATCATTATAATTGTGGTTAACGAGTCAATTAAGAACTTTGAATTTGTCTCGCTGTACCCTTGATTACAATGTGAATATGATAAGAAGGTTCACCAAACTTACCCAAAAAAAAAACAATCGATTTCATATCAAAAACATTGAAATTTGTCTAGAGCATTAATCACGTAGTCCAGGTTGCTATTTCTGGTCGAATATCAGAAAGGTTGTGGCCCCTATTCTGAGCCTGAGTGATTGGCCGAAACAAAAGCAAGATGTAGAAAAATGAAAAGGGAATAAAGGGGGAAGTGAAAAAGCAGAACATTATCAAGATTAGAAGGGAAAAAACAGTGATCGACAAAGAAAAAGTGTTGACAGGACAGAAGAAAATTAAGATGCCATCACGACGTGTCTCGGTCCTCGTCTACCAACTTGCGTGATTAACATGAGAGTATGAACGCATCGAAGACGACAATGGTGAATTATTATGGTCTTGGTCGCCTCCAGAAGTTATTCTAGTTTTATATTTCCCATGTTATTCACCTGTTTTATATCATTATTACGTCTATATTTATTTTAATCAAAAGCAAGATGTAGAAAAATGAAAAGGGAATAAAGGGGGAAGTGAAAAAGCAGAACATTATCAAGATTAGAAGGGAAAAAAACAGTGATCGACAAAGAAAAAGTGTTGACAGGACAGAAGAAAATTAAGATGCCATCACGACGTGTCTCGGTCCTCGTCTACCAACTTGCGTGATTAACATGAGAGTATGAACGCATCGAAGACGACAATGGTGAATTATTATGGTCTTGGTCGCCTCCAGAAGTTATTCTAGTTTTATATTTCCCATGTTATTCACCTGTTTTATATCATTATTACGTCTATATTTATTTTAATCATTTTTAAAAATTTAGTAATACTAAAAGTTTTTTTAAAATTTTTTTTAAATATAATGTAACTTTTAAAATTACTAATAAAAAAATCACATCATATTTGAAATGATGCTAAAAAGACTCCTCTTTCCTTCCCGTGTCAATTCACACATTTGAGGTCATTTACCCATACAAGAATTACTACTCTTGCACTGAAATTTAAATTTTCAGTTAAGAGTAATTGCGTAGAATAACATGTTCACACAAAAATCTATTTACGAGTTTTGAAAGGTAATTTTATCTTTTTATATTATTTGTAATAGTGAAATCATCAATTCTACAAATATTGTAGAGGGATTTTTTTTTTCTTCCTGTCAGCCCACATAGTGCAAGCCCATTTGAATGAAATGGTCCACAGCAAGTTTGGGCCAAAATGCCAAGGAGGCCATAAGATCTTTGTCAATGAACCCTGTTGGTACCTTATGATGGGAAACGAACATTGGAGGGCCGAAGTAGTCATTCAAAGACCCAAGAAAGCCCAATGAAAATGCAAGCGGGTGGCGCCAAGCCCCGGTCACCAACACAAGAAAAAGAAATTCGCATACCCTTTTGGTCCAACCAAGGGAGACAGGAGTGTCTCGTCAGCAACCACGACTCATAGAAGAATCTCATGCGGAGTATAAAAGAGGAAGTAGGGCACAGTGAAAAGTATGCGATATAATTTACAAACTCTCCACTCTCTTCCTCTTCAGCATAAATCACTGACTTGGGCGTTGGAGCAAGCTCACGGGTGAATCTCTCTAACCCTTGTACCATACTTGTGCAAGTCCTTCCTTGGTAGGCTAGTCATGAGGCCATTGTTAACCCGTCAATACCTATTGACACTAACATACATGTTATACCATGAAGGACATATGACCCTGTCGATGTCCTACAACAAAGGGCCCACAGTCTCAGTTGTTACTTTACTCATAGGGGCCAACATCTCAACCAATTCGGGCCATGGTTGATCACTTATTCTATACTTTACTCAAGAGGATCGACTACTCAACTTATGCACGCTTTGGTTAATCCTTCTAGTATATACTCTTTCAGTTTGCAACGATGTTCCTTTGCATCTATATTAGAACTACCAATAAGTTATACTCTAACCTTTCATTTTGTTGACGTGATACACAATCAGAATGTGCTAAGTCGTAAATTAATTGTATTATAAATCAAGTAAATCACCTAAATTGATGTTGCATTTTTTCCTAAAAATATTTAAAGATGCCGTTTTATGATAAGAAACATAAGTTCAAATTGGAAACGCTCTAAAAGAGGCAAATATTTCGTACATATATATGGTGGACATCTTAGGTTGTGATGTGCCGCTTTTGCCAAAAAAGTGAACGAGACTACTATTCTACTCATCAAACAAAACCAAAAGCATTTCCGAATAACTATGCTTTTTTTTTTTTTTTTTCTTTTCTAAATACCTATGCTGTTAATTATTGGGAGCTCTCCCTGCTCTCTATTTTTTTATTTTAAATTTGTTGGGTCAAGGGACCTCTCCCTCGAGGAATCTGTGAAGGCTCAGATACCCATATATGATATGATATATCTCTACCTCAATCTCTTATTTTCTTTTTCTTTTCTTTTTTCTTCTTCAGCTTGTTCCAGTCTTTATTATTATTATTTTTTTCCTGTGCCCTTCCCTGTAATATCTGAACCGCTACTTCTAAACCCCATCACATCGCTGTTGCCAACGAGTCCACCCAATTTGGAAGTGGTGCGGGCTTCTTGGTCGTGCTCAACCCACTGTGTTGCATGCTTCTCTCTGCAAACTGATCATGACGACCAACTGTTTCTGTTGGCCCAGAGGAAAGGCGGCAAGGACAACAGCCTCGTCCCTGCCCGGACAACTATGCCGGCAGTTCTCTCTCCACGAAATCAAAAAAGCGACCAACAACTTCCACCAAGATCTGATTATCGGCGAAGGTGGCTTCGGCTACGTATACAAGGGTCAAATAGACGACGGCAACACGACCGTGGCGATCAAGCGCATGAACCCGGAGTCACGGCAAGGCGCCAATGAGTTCAAGACAGAAACCATCATGCTCTCTCAGCTTCGCCACGTCCACCTCGTCTCTCTCATCGGATACTGCAACGAGGGGGGCGAGATGATCCTCGTCTACGACTACATGCCCAACGGGACTCTCCGCGACCACCTCTACGAAACCCGCAACGATCCGCTCCCTTGGAGAAAAAGGCTCGATATTTGCATCGGAGCCGCGAGTGGGTTGCAGTTCCTTCACACGGGCGTGAAGCACCCTATTATCCACCGTGACGTCAAGACCACCAATATTCTGTTGGACCAGAATTTTGTCGCCAAGGTTTCGGACTTCGGGTTGTCCAAAAGGGGTCTGGATAAAACCGCGGTCAGTACCATGGTGAAGGGCACGTTGGGTTATTTGGATCCGGAATACGCAAGGCGCCGGCAACTGACGGAAAAATCCGACGTGTACTCAATTGGTGTGGTGCTGTTCGAAGTGTTATGTGCACGAAAGCCGTTGGATCAAAAACTTGCTCCGGAGCAATGCAATTTGGCCAACTGGGCCCGTAAATGCATGGAGAAGGGGACCATAATTGAAATAATTGATCCGTATCTTAAGGGAAAGATTGCTCCCGAGTGTTTTAAGTTATTCGTGGAGGTGGCGGAGAGTTGTGTGCGTGATGAGGGGAATCAACGGCCCACGATGAATGATGTGGTGGAAAAGCTCGGCTTTGCACTGGAGCTGCAGGAGGATGCGGACGCCGCGAAGGAGAAAATCAATCCCGGTGTTGACTACACCTATCCAGATCAGATGTTATCATTCCGTCTCGCCGGAACTACAGGTGATCATTCTAATCGGTACGATAACGTTCAAAGTAGACACGTGTCCGAATCGGGCGTTGGGACCGGGTTTACCGCGACGAGTATT
>NC_081545.1:31668814-31679303 GCF_901000735.1 Corylus avellana
GAACTTATGTTTCTTATCATAAAACGGCATCTTGAAATATTTTTAGGAAAAAATGCAACATCAATTTAGGTGATTTACTTGATTTATAATACAATTAATTTACGACTTAGCACATTCTGATAGTGTATCACGTCAACAAAATGAAAGGTTAGAGTATAACTTATTGGTAGTTCTAATATAGATGCAAAGGAACATGGTTGCAAACTGAAAGAGTATATACTAGAAGGATTAACCAAAGCGTGCATAAGTTGAGTAGTCGATCCTCTTGAGTAAAGTATAGGATAAGTGATCAACCATGGCCCGAATTGGTTGAGATGTTGGCCCCTATGAGTAAAGTAACAACTGAGACTGTGGGCCCTTTGTTGTAGGACATCGACAGGGTCATATGTCCTTCATGGTATAACATGTATGTTAGTGTCAATAGGTATTGACGGGTTAACAATGGCCTCATGACTAGCCTACCAAGGAAGGACTTGCACAAGTATGGTACAAGGGTTAGAGAGATTCACCCGTGAGCTTGCTCCAACGCCCAAGTCAGTGATTTATGCTGAAGAGGAAGAGAGTGGAGAGTTTGTAAATTATATCGCATACTTTTCACTGTGCCCTACTTCCTCTTTTATACTCCGCATGAGATTCTTCTATGAGTCGTGGTTGCTGACGAGACACTCCTCTCTCCCTTGGTTGGACCAAAAGGGTTCGACTATGCGAATTTCTTTTTCTTGTGTTGGTGACCGGGGCTTGGCGCCACCCGCTTGCATTTTCATTGGGCTTTCTTGGGTCTTTGAATGACTACTTCGGCCCTCCAATGTTCGTTTCCCATCATAAGGTACCAACAGGGTTCATTGACAAAGATCTTATGGCCTCCTTGGCATTTTGGCCCAAACTTGCTGTGGACCATTTCATTCAAATGGGCTTGCACTATGTGGGCTGACAGGAAGAAAAAAAAAATCCCTCTACAATATTTGTAGAATTGATGATTTCACTATTACAAATAATATAAAAAGATAAAATTACCTTTCAAAACTCGTAAATAGATTTTTGTGTGAACATGTTATTCTACGCAATTACTCTTAACTGAAAATTTAAATTTCAGTGCAAGAGTAGTAATTCTTGTATGGGTAAATGACCTCAAATGTGTGAATTGACACGGGAAGGAAAGAGGAGTCTTTTTAGCATCATTTCAAATATGATGTGATTTTTTTATTAGTAATTTTAAAAGTTACATTATATTTAAAAAAAATTTTAAAAAAACTTTTAGTATTACTAAATTTTTAAAAATGATTAAAATAAATATAGACGTAATAATGATATAAAACAGGTGAATAACATGGGAAATATAAAACTAGAATAACTTCTGGAGGCGACCAAGACCATAATAATTCACCATTGTCGTCTTCGATGCGTTCATACTCTCATGTTAATCACGCAAGTTGGTAGACGAGGACCGAGACACGTCGTGATGGCATCTTAATTTTCTTCTGTCCTGTCAACACTTTTTCTTTGTCGATCACTGTTTTTTCCCTTCTAATCTTGATAATGTTCTGCTTTTTCACTTCCCCCTTTATTCCCTTTTCATTTTTCTACATCTTGCTTTTGTTTCGGCCAATCACTCAGGCTCAGAATAGGGGCCACAACCTTTCTGATATTCGACCAGAAATAGCAACCTGGACTACGTGATTAATGCTCTAGACAAATTTCAATGTTTTTGATATGAAATCGATTGTTTTTTTTTTGGGTAAGTTTGGTGAACCTTCTTATCATATTCACATTGTAATCAAGGGTACAGCGAGACAAATTCAAAGTTCTTAATTGACTCGTTAACCACAATTATAATGATAACTATGTTAATTTTTGTGAGTTCTACGCCCAGGGTTTAAGTACTTTGGCTCATCTAATATGTAGACACATGATATTCAATCTACATATTAACATTATTCAACCAAAAAACAGACATTTCAATTAAATTAAGCGGGCTCTCATCCACAGCATTAATAGTTTGAGAATGAGGCACTAGAGAGTGTTTGGTTTGTTTAGGAGTGGTTTGCTCCCTCTCTAGATCAAGTGAATTATTCTCGTTTTTGCAATCACTCTTTTAAAGTTAAAAAAGTTAATTAATTTTGTATATCAAATTTTAAAAAGTTTGTAATGTCACCATTTCATTATGATTTTCTGATAAATCTTAATGGAGGCCTTAAAAAAAAATCCCAAAATAGCAATTTTTTTTATAAAAAAATTATTTAATTGAGCTAATTTTGTAATTTCTAAATTTTACAGAGACATAAAAGTCATTTCACGATTTAACCCCAAACGATAATGGGAGGAGTGATATTTTTATATATTAAACCGATAGTTTTTGAACTTTATATTGTTCTCTATGGTTCAAAAAAAAATTCAAACGAGTACTAATGAAAAATAAAAAATTTTTAAATAACTGACTAAGAATCTTGTATACTTTAGGAAAATAATAAAATATTAATTTTAGCTTTTTAAAAAATAATATTTATTTTTCGATTTTTTTTAAAATAAAATGAATGACACAGATGACTTAAGAGGTCTTTTTAACAACTCAACTTGTTAAATATTATATTGTTAGCCATCGTGGAAAAAGGCCTTTGAACTGCTCCCACCCCCCTTTTGCAAAAGCATACAAACAGCTTTTCGACGCTGGTGGAGTCTATGAAGACTTGGATAACTCTTATCACGCCATGATTCCAAGAAAGTTCAATAATTTGGTGTACGTTACCCCTAAAAGATAAAATAATTAGGAAATAGTATAATTGGCTAAGAATCGCCCCTTATAATTGATCAGAGAAAAATGGTTTGATTTTTCGTTGAGAAATATTCATGCATATATTATTATTATTTTTGTTTTAAAATTTAATTAAAATTTTGTAATTTTTTTATAATAAAAAAGTATGAGTTTATTAAAATTTTTGACAAGATTTAATGAAAAATGTTAACAAATAAGATATATCACAAAAATTTAAAAGTTAAATATCTTAAATTAAAAATTTTTGAACTTTAAAAAATAATTTTAAAACGGATGAAAATTAGGTAAAAATTTGGTGAAATTTTCCATAATAATTATAATCGTCAAAGGTATTGCTAGAGGACAAAAGCGATAGTAATCCTGATAGGACTCTATTATTAAAAGGGTTCACGTGAAACATGATATGTACGAAAAATAAAAATTATTAAAAAGGGTGAATGATACATATGGACGAGACATAAAAATAAAAACAATTATGACTCGAAGGTATTTCCATGGGACAGGTAGGACCATATATAAAGACTAAGAGAACAAATGAACACAGGCTTTAGATAAAAACAAAAGCAATGCTTTTGGGAAAGTCATTTGATCAACTTTCTCAAAGTTGATGTTAGTTAGAAATATTTTAAGCAGTAAATGGCAGCTGTTCAGCAATTGCAAATCATGGAAGTTTCTCAAAAATATAAACAAATGAGAAAACAAACAATGTGGAAAAAATTTCCCAAAAGCATTGCCTTTAGAAAAAAACAAAGGCAATGCTTTTGGGAAAGTCATTTGATCGACTTTCTCAAAGTTGATGTTAGGTAGAAATATTTTAAGCAGCAAATGGCAGCTGCTCAGCAATTGCAAATCATGGAAGTTTTCCAAAAACATAAACAAATGAGAAAACAAACAAAGTGGAAAAAATTTCCATGTGATTTGGTTGAGTGATTCAGGGGATCGTATCTCACCAAGAAGCCACTAACTAAGCTTAAATTAATATTAAATATTAATTTCCTGTTAATTGGGAAACAGCAGATTAATATTTATCAGTTTTAATGTTTTAGTTTGAATCGTACGTTCAACTCCAAAATCTAAAAGTTATATTGTGGGCCGGAGACAAAAGCTTCAGGAATCAGGTTCAGACCTTCTTTCCCTCTTCAGAACACTTTAATATTATTCCTTGCCTGCCACTGTTCTAAGGTGATTTGAGAGAATCTTTCTAAGCTCTGGATACCATTATATTTGGCCATCTACATGTTGCCCACTGGATAAGAATCGAGAAAAAGCATCACTCGAGATTGATCAAGAATCCACATCCATCTCTTTCAGATTTTTGGAGCACATGCAATGAATCAAGTGGCACTCACATTGGGTAGTCAAAATAGTTTAAAGATTACTTTGGCTAGCCTAGTAAAAAAAATACTGAAAAAGTTATCTATTTGGCTAGTCATTTTGATTAAACAATTGACTTGTTCAGCAAATTATAATGGTCAAGATTAATTGTACTCTCGTTCCCCCTTCAGAAGCAAATCTGGACTTCCCCTAGAAATTTGCATTAAAATCAGTTTTGATATTACAATTAGAGAAGATTTCTCTATGATGGTGGTTGTTTGACGTAACTCTCTAATTGGTCTCATTACTCAGGTTTGGGGTGCTTTGCTTGCTGTTTAGGAACCTTTAATGTTACAACACGGAAAGTCAAGTTTTACATTAGATAGGAAGGATTGTAAGAGAGCTAGCTAGTGTCGAATGTGTGTTAAGTCTCATATTGATTTCATATTAGGGTGAAGTAAGTTACATCATTAAGTAATTATAAGGAGTTTCATTAGTAACATTGACTAATTTTTTAGAATAACAAAACGTACGTGACTAGCAATTGTTTTTGATAACATAATTTTGTAAAGTGATTCTCTCCCTATAATTTTGGCCACCCAGCACAAGGAGCTCTCTACATTCTTGGCACGGTTCTTTTTCCTCTTCTTCACCGTTGGCTTTAAAAAATGCTACCCATATATTGGCTTCATAATAATTGAGCTTTAAACAGATTAGAAAAAAAAAATTGTGCTTTAAACCAATTATACATTGTTCATATATAAGAGAAATAAATTCTGGTCTGGAACACAGTGCGTAAGGATTAGCATACAAGTGCATTAAATTCTCATGCAGAATAAATAATATATGTTAACATATTAGACAATAAAAATACGTAGTCATGTGCATGTACAGAATAAAGTTCCTTGCATTACTCCAATATAGCTTAAAATAGCAAAAGACCTGAATCACACTTATATTATCATACACTTGCTCATATAACAACTGCCCACTCTCCTACGTTATTAAAAAAAAAAAAAAAAAAAAAAAAAAAAACAACTGCCCCACACTCTGGAAAATTACTTAACAAACCCTAAGATTTAGAGTTGGTGGTGTCCGTCAAGACATCTTGACTAGTGATAGCAGAATCAAGAGTTGGGCAGGTCAATCCAGTACTATTTGTGAACCCGGTCCCACTATCCATTGCCAACACGTGTCCGCTGTGAACACTAATCATACTGGAAACACTGAATGATACCACTTCTGGGTAGCTATGCTCACCACCTGGGCTGATTTTCTCCTTTGTGGCGTCCGCATTCTGCTGTAGCGCCAACGCAAAATTGAGCTTTTCCATCACATCATTCATTGTGGGCCGTTGGCTCGCCAGATCACGTACACAGCTCTCTGCGACCTCCACGTATGCCTTGAAACAGTCGGGAGCTATCTTACCCTTAAGATACGGATCAATAATTTCGCCGATGTTACCTTTCTTAATGCATTTCTGGGCCCACTTGGCCAAGTGGCATTGCTCGGCCTCAAGTTTTTGATCCTGTGCTTTTCGGGCACATAGTACTTCGAACAAAACCACGCCGAAGGAGTACACGTCCGATTTTTCCGTTAGTTTTTGACGCTTAAAATAATCCGGATCCAAATACCCAGGCGTACCCTTTACAATGGTACTGATCGCTGTGTTATCCAGACCCATTTTAGACAACCCGAAATCGGAAACCTTGGCCACCCATTTGTCGTCCAACAGAATATTGTTGGTCTCCGCCCATACTATCAATTTTTTTTTAAAAAAATTAAGTTGTTTAATGATTACTTTATCACTCTCCCTCACTTGTAAGCTCAAATTGCCTTTTAATAAGTAAAGCGTAACACGTGTAATATTTAATTAAAATATGAGGTAAGTGGCAGAGTCAAGATTAGAACAGAGGACCATTATGATATCATGTTAAACTAATAAAAAGGAAACGACATTATTGCACCTCAACAATTCATTCCTCAACATGAGGTTCCCACGATTCGAACCCATAGACCATGGCTCTAATTTCATTTGTTGGATCAGGTCTTTCACCATCTCATCTGAAAACCAGTTGGTTATAGTGAGAGAAGCCAAAGCTTTTTATGACATTTGAAATTGCACCCCACAAGACATGCTCTAAGAGCCTTCCAAGTGAACCGAATGTCATTGTTGCACCTCAACAATTGCATTTCCTTTCAGCTAGCTAGATGTACTTGTTCACCAATATACATCCTATTCTAATTGGGTTTTTTTTTTGTTTGTTTTTGTAAGACATATATTGATCACGCTGTATTGCAAGGATTGTGAATCCGTGTGTATGTGTTTGTGTTTTAATCAATAATGTATGTATTTTTGTCGGAGAATAATTCGCAATTTCCACGTTGATCGATAGTAAACGTACATGGCTGTATATATTAGAACCTCTCAATTCGCGGATGGTTGTGGAATGAGTCAACTTCCATGTCTGCTCGTGCATTGACCTCCTTGATTCATTTTGTCCAATAAAGTAGAATAAAAAGTTGGAAGAAAGTGATGAGAAGCTTCTAGTGGATAAAAGGCAGGTATCAACAGTTGGTTCGCAGGGTAATATATTTGTAGTCGGTTTATGCATTTACCCAAAAGTCTCGTATGGAAGCAATTCTTCGATATTTAAAATCTTTCACTAGGGAAACTGTTGTTATTTGCCAAACTGCAAGTAGAAGCTTCTAATTATTGGGATGGATTGGCCACATATCGAAGATTTACTTCAGATTTTTGCACTCGTGTGAGATATTAACAAGGGAAATAGTAGTGTGAAGGAAATATGTATATTTTTTGCTAGAAAATACTATAAAAATGTATTTAATGTCTAAAAATAAATTATAATAAAAAAATTCCGCTAATCGCGGTTTAATGGGGGTAGTTTAACTTTATAGTTGGAACAAAAAGGAGCTTTGTCCTGTATTGGAACAGAATCATCTAAAGAACAAAAGTCCTCGCGCGACGGTTGAATTGCTGTAGTTAGAATCTGACTTGACCATTAATGTATCCTGATCCTGCATGTAGTTTAAGTAGCAAACAATTTCGTTATATATAGAACGAGAATTCCCAGTGAATGATTACGAGAGTCATCAGTCAATTCAATCTCTATCTTTTGTGCTAGCTCTCTAATTGTCAGAGTCAGTGATCTCTAGCTGCCATGAAAAACCTCTCAATGCTCACTCTTATCTTCTTCTTATTCTGCCTTGTTTCTCAAGATATCTCTTCAGTCTCTACTTCCACACCTCGTTACACCGCTGCTGATAATATTGCCCTCAACTGTGGCACTCGTGACAACTCAACGGCTATGGATAAGCGCCAATGGGTCGGAGACATACACTCCAAATTCACTCCCATTGAAGAAGGTGATCCCAAATCTAATGCCTCTACACCCCAAATCCAAGACAGCTCCGTAAACACTGTCCCCTACAAGACTGCCCGTTATCTTATTCACAATTCATGTACGAATTTCATGTAACCCCTGGCCCCAAATTCGTTCGGTTCTACTTTTACCCGGTTTCTTACTCGGGTTTTGAAGGGTCTCAGGACTTCTTCACTGTCAAAGCCAATTCCTTCACCTTACTAAGCAACTTCAGTGCTTCCATCTATATCCATGCTGATTCCTTGAAAGAAGATAAAACTCTTTCCAAGGAGTTCTGCATCAACGTGGAAAAAGATCAAATATTGAATTTAACATTCATCCCATCTCCAAGCACTACTTCTAGTAAGCTGTATGCTTTTATTAATGGAATTGAGATTGCCTCCATGCCAACCAACCTCTACTAGTACTATGGCCCAGAAGGTCCAGACGTCCCTTACGTCGGCCAAAATTATCACTTCTCCCTAAACTACGAGATGGCACTCGAGAAGGTTTTTCGAAGCAACGTGGGCGGGGGCTTCATATCGGCGGTGGATGACACTGGGATGTTTAGAGAATGGTCCCCGCAGGACGGTGATTATTGGTTGGGTAATGGCGTAATCCCTCATCAGCCATCTTTCACACCCAAATACACAAAAATACCAGATTACGTTGCACCAGATGATATCTATCGGACAGCAGTGTCGATGGGTCCAAACACAACCAAAAACTTGGGTTCTAATTTGACGTTGAAATTGCCCGTTGATCCAGGATTCAATTATCTGGTGAGGCTCTATTTCTGCGAAATAGTGCCCCAAATAACGGCACCCGGCCAAAGGGTATTCAAAATCTATATAGACAATAAGATAGCGGAGGAACAGGCTGATGTAATCACGTGGGCCGGAAGGAATGGGACGCCCGTGTACAAGGACTATGTTGTAGATATCCAAAACAAGCCTACTCTCTTCATTGCTCTACTCCCTATAAAATCTCCCTCCGGCCAGCATCGCCTATGCCATTTTAAACGGCGTAGAAGTGTTCAAATTGAGCGATAAAGACAAAAACCTCGCCGGTCCAATTCCTGAAAGTGTGGCCTCTCCACTGCCGGCTCAACAACCTACTTCAACAGCCAGCGAGTCCAAGACAAAGAAAACAATAATCGTTGCCATTGGAAGTGGTGCTAGCTTCTTGGTTGTGCTTACTCTAGTATGGTTTTGATATTTGTCACAGGTGCATCGTATCGTCTGATATGCTAATATTATATATATTCTGAAAGAGAATTTTATAGCACTTGTATGGTCATCCTTACCTTTTGTGTTCTAGATCAGAATTTTTGCCATTATTCTAAAAAACTACTCAATGTTACAATTAAAACTTCTTCCATATAAGGTATCACTTGAAACGAAGAGTATCCATTTAGTGCAATTAAGAGGGTATATTTGTCCATAACCTTTTGCTCAAAAAACAAATAGACAATATTATCCTTAATTGCACTAAATGGATACTCTCTATTTCAAGTGAAATGGAGATGATCATTTTCCCTTTTCATAGTGCCACATTAAGAGTTCCTAAATAGCAAGCAAAGCCAGTTGGGCCTCACTAGAGTTTGGATTGCATGCATGGATAATGAGACCAAGAGAGTTACATAAAAAAATCACCGTCATGTCCCCAAGAGATAGCTTAATCGGTTGGGACCACGTCTAATGAAGCGGATGTCACTTGTTCAAATCCCCCTCCCCGCTCTTGTACAAACATGTCAAAAAAAAAAATCACAGTCATATATATATAGAGACATCTTCTCTAATTGTAATATATCAAAATTGATTTTAATCCAATTTTCCAGGGGAGAGTCCATATTTGCTGCTTAAGGGATGAGAGTATATTTTTCCATGCTTTAATTAAAGTGATCGAGGCTGAGCTTTTATTTTGAGAAAAGTAACACACTAATGCTACAAGTCTTTCTTATATTTCTCTTGTGTTCTTTTAAATTGACGTAACTTTTAAAATTATTATTAGATTTGTGATAAATTACTTTAAATTTTGATTCAATCGTGATTTTAGAAAGTACATCATTTTGGAGGGATACAATGAGGTCTTGCAGCATTACTCAAAGTACATTTTTGAGATTACGTTAAAAATAGAGTTTTTAAAACTAAAAATGGCTTTTTAAAAGAAGTTTTATTTTTAAGTTTTTCTTAAAAATACATTTTAGTTTTGTTTTACTCAAATAGATTAGCTTTTATTTAACACGGTATTTTAAGTATTAAAAATACTATTAAAAAAAAAAAAACTTCATGAACTCACATAATCTCAAAATAATCTCAAACGGACTTCGTCAAATAGTTTACAAATTACAAAACAAGACCATGTATGCAAATTGACCAGCTGGCATTTGCTGCTTAAAAAAGATTTCTCCCGGCTTTCATTGGACGTCACATAGCATTAATCTGTCTTAACGTCAACTTTAAGAAAGTTGATCAACCACTTCTTTTGCCAAAAGCCATGCCTTTTTTTTCTAAGGCCAATGTTCATTTGTTTATGGAAATACTTTTGACTATTGTAATTGTTATAATTATAAATATTATCTCCGTATATATCATGATTCACGTGAACCTTTTTAATAATAATAAAAAAAAAAAAAGAACAAAAAAAAAAAAAACAAAGGCATATATATTGGCAAATATTGAATCCTTTAAACCATATCAGAAGTCTTGTATAAAACCCATTAATGGCTATAATTTTATTAATATAATTTCTCTTAATGCTAAAGTATGTGAGAGTATGAGAGAACTGATATTTACATGCTGCTAATTGAAGGTACAATACAAACATCATATAATTAAGGGATAACTTCACTTACTCTTAAAATGTCACGCTTTGTAAATATTCTCAAAGTTTAAAAACTCTAACTTTAGTGTATGGATATTTTGATTTTTTTCCAATTACCCTCTCTTTTAGGATTTTCTGTTAACTCCTAACGAATGGGAGTGAAATTCCCAAAATGCACATTTTTTCAATTAAAAAA
>NC_081545.1:31679395-31681770 GCF_901000735.1 Corylus avellana
ATATATTAAAAAAAAAAAAAAAAAAAGTGACCCATCGTGGGTCACCACTGTGTGTCACAAAATTAAAGTGACCTAACTCCCAACCGAGTAACTAAAAAATGTTCTATTAGCATCATCATTATTGAGACTTAAAAATGGAAAATGGACATGTTCGAAAAAGGAAATTTAATTATTTCACTTGTTTTTCATTCAGACTTGAGGCTAATTTATTTATTTTTAAACAAAATTGGTACTTTTCATTAATAAGGAAGAAACATCATTTTTCATCAAGTGCAATATCAACAATAAAATCAGAAAAACTCTTCCATCCAAACCTGATTTTTAGACTGAAAAATATCCACCTTAGCTAACTTGTGTGCCCTTTTATTTGCATTCTTTTTTACATATTCCACAGATTATGAAGTCTAAAAACTACTTAGAAGAATTTTTCAATCATTCATCAAATGGCCATGTCTGCTCCAACAACTCCCACAGACCATGACTTTAAAGGTTGATTTATCAGATAACCAGATATATATCGGATCGGAATAACTCAATAGTGGTGTTATTTATCTTTATGGTTAGAACAAAAAGGAGCTAATTGTTTCAGTCAATCATCTCTTGCTGCCATGAGAAACCTCTCCATGCTCACCCGTATCTTCTTATTCTGCCTTCTTTCTCATCATATCTATGTAGTCTCTACTTCCACACCTCGTTACACCGATGCTGATAATATTGCCATCAACTGTGGCACTCGTGACAACTCAACGGCTATGGATAAGCGCCAGTGGATCGGAGACATACACTCCAAATTCACTCCCATTGAAGAAGGTGATCCCAAATCTAATGCCTCTACACCCCAAATCCAAGACAGCTCGGTAAACACTGTCCCCTACATGACTGCGCGTTTATCTTATTCACAATTCATGTACGAATTTCGTGTAACCCCTGGCCCCAAATTCGTTCGGTTCTACTTTTACCCGGTTTCTTACTCGGGTTTTGAAGGGTCTCAGGACTTCTTCACTGTCAAAGCCAATTCCTTCACCTTACTAAGCAACTTCAGTGCTTCCATCAATATCCATGCTGATTCCTTGAAAGAAGATAAAACTCTTTCTAAGGAGTTCTGCATCAACGTGGAAAAAGATCAAATATTGAATTTAACACTCATCCCATCTCCATCAACTTCTAGTAAGTTCTATGCCTTTATTAATGGAATTGAGATTGTCTCCATGCCAAAAAAACTCTACTATGACCCAGAAGGTCCAGGAGTCCCTTACGTTGGCCAAAATTATCACTTCTCCATAAACTACGAGATGGCACTCGAGAAGTTTTTTCGATTAAACGTGGGCGGGGGCTTCATATCGGCGGTGGATGACACTGGGATGTTTAGAGAATGGTCCCAGCAGGACGATGATTATTGGTTGGGTGATGGCGTAATCCCTCGTGTGCCATCTTTCACACCCATATACACACGTATATCAGATTACACTGCACCAGATGATATTTATCGGAGTGCTGTGTCAATGGGTCCAAACACAACCAAGAACTTGCGTTCTAATTTGACGTTGAAATTACCCGTTGATCCAGGATTCAATTATCTGGTGAGGCTCCATTTTTGCGAAATGGTGTTCCCAATAACGAAACCCAGCCAAAGGGTATTCCAAATTGTTATAGACAATATGATAGCCGAGGAATGGGCTGATGTAATTATGTGGACCCAAAGGAATGAGACGCCTCTGTACAAGGACTATGTAGTACAGATCCAAAACAAGCCTAATCTCTTCATTGCTCTACGCCCTAGATTATCTGCCTACGGCATCGCCGATGCCATTTTAAACGGCGTGGAAGTGTTCAAATTGAGCGACTATGACAAAAACCTTGCAGGTCCCAATTACCCTGAAAGTGTGCCCTCTCCACTGCTGGCTCAACAGCCTGCTTCTGCTTCAACAGCCAGCGAATCCAAGACAAAGAAAACAATAATCGTTGCCATGGGAAGTGGTGCAGGCTTCTTGGTTGTGCTTTGTTGCATGCTTCTCTGGAAACTGAAGAAGACCAAGCGCTGCGCTTCTTACTATCCACTATCAAAGTGCAGGTGCTAGCCCGAGCCAGACAAAGGAAAGTCAACAAGAGCAAGCGCCTCGTCACGGCCGGAAGAACAATGTCGCCACTTCTCCGATTCAGGAGAATCGGCAATTAAATTGAAATATATTGCCGAGAAGATGAACACAAGAATGTGAAGAATAAGATGTAATATTTAAAAAATATTTTTAGAATAATTTATTTTTTCTTTGTTCACAAGAAATATATTGCCGCATGAATCTTCTTTTTCTTTTTTCTTTTTTTTTTTTTAAATCAAATGCATTCATTAAAATAAGTCCAAGCATCTCGATTAACAA
>NC_081545.1:31681870-31684664 GCF_901000735.1 Corylus avellana
TTTTGGTTGTGTTTGGACCCATCGACACTGCTGTCCGATAGATATCATCTGGTGCAACGTAATCTGGTATTTTTGTGTATTTGGGTGTGAAAGATGGCTGATGAGGGATTACGCCATTACCCAACCAATAATCACCGTCCTGCGGGGACCATTCTCTAAACATCCCAGTGTCATCCACCGCCGATATGAAGCCCCCGCCCACGTTGCTTCGAAAAACCTTCTCGAGTGCCATCTCGTAGTTTAGGGAGAAGTGATAATTTTGGCCGACGTAAGGGACGTCTGGACCTTCTGGGCCATAGTACTAGTAGAGGTTGGTTGGCATGGAGGCAATCTCAATTCCATTAATAAAAGCATACAGCTTACTAGAAGTAGTGCTTGGAGATGGGATGAATGTTAAATTCAATATTTGATCTTTTTCCACGTTGATGCAGAACTCCTTGGAAAGAGTTTTATCTTCTTTCAAGGAATCAGCATGGATATAGATGGAAGCACTGAAGTTGCTTAGTAAGGTGAAGGAATTGGCTTTGACAGTGAAGAAGTCCTGAGACCCTTCAAAACCCGAGTAAGAAACCGGGTAAAAGTAGAACCGAACGAATTTGGGGCCAGGGGTTACATGAAATTCGTACATGAATTGTGAATAAGATAACGGGCAGTCTTGTAGGGGACAGTGTTTACGGAGCTGTCTTGGATTTGGGGTGTAGAGGCATTAGATTTGGGATCACCTTCTTCAATGGGAGTGAATTTGGAGTGTATGTCTCCGACCCATTGGCGCTTATCCATAGCCGTTGAGTTGTCACGAGTGCCACAGTTGAGGGCAATATTATCAGCAGCGGTGTAACGAGGTGTGGAAGTAGAGACTGAAGAGATATCTTGAGAAACAAGGCAGAATAAGAAGAAGATAAGAGTGAGCATTGAGAGGTTTTTCATGGCAGCTAGAGATCACTGACTCTGACAATTAGAGAGCTAGCACAAAAGATAGAGATTGAATTGACTGATGACTCTCGTAATCATTCACTGGGAATTCTCGTTCTATATATAACGAAATTGTTTGCTACTTAAACTACATGCAGGATCAGGATACATTAATGGTCAAGTCAGATTCTAACTACAGCAATTCAACCGTCGCGCGAGGACTTTTGTTCTTTAGATGATTCTGTTCCAATACAGGACAAAGCTCCTTTTTGTTCCAACTATAAAGTTAAACTACCCCCATTAAACCGCGATTAGCGGAATTTTTTTATTATAATTTATTTTTAGACATTAAATACATTTTTATAGTATTTTCTAGCAAAAAATATACATATTTCCTTCACACTACTATTTCCCTTGTTAATATCTCACACGAGTGCAAAAATCTGAAGTAAATCTTCGATATGTGGCCAATCCATCCCAATAATTAGAAGCTTCTACTTGCAGTTTGGCAAATAACAACAGTTTCCCTAGTGAAAGATTTTAAATATCGAAGAATTGCTTCCATACGAGACTTTTGGGTAAATGCATAAACCGACTACAAATATATTACCCTGCGAACCAACTGTTGATACCTGCCTTTTATCCACTAGAAGCTTCTCATCACTTTCTTCCAACTTTTTATTCTACTTTATTGGACAAAATGAATCAAGGAGGTCAATGCACGAGCAGACATGGAAGTTGACTCATTCCACAACCATCCGCGAATTGAGAGGTTCTAATATATACAGCCATGTACGTTTACTATCGATCAACGTGGAAATTGCGAATTATTCTCCGACAAAAATACATACATTATTGATTAAAACACAAACACATACACACGGATTCACAATCCTTGCAATACAGCGTGATCAATATATGTCTTACAAAAACAAACAAAAAAAAAACCCAATTAGAATAGGATGTATATTGGTGAACAAGTACATCTAGCTAGCTGAAAGGAAATGCAATTGTTGAGGTGCAACAATGACATTCGGTTCACTTGGAAGGCTCTTAGAGCATGTCTTGTGGGGTGCAATTTCAAATGTCATAAAAAGCTTTGGCTTCTCTCACTATAACCAACTGGTTTTCAGATGAGATGGTGAAAGACCTGATCCAACAAATGAAATTAGAGCCATGGTCTATGGGTTCGAATCGTGGGAACCTCATGTTGAGGAATGAATTGTTGAGGTGCAATAATGTCGTTTCCTTTTTATTAGTTTAACATGATATCATAATGGTCCTCTGTTCTAATCTTGACTCTGCCACTTACCTCATATTTTAATTAAATATTACACGTGTTACGCTTTACTTATTAAAAGGCAATTTGAGCTTACAAGTGAGGGAGAGTGATAAAGTAATCATTAAACAACTTAATTTTTTTAAAAAAAAATTGATAACTTAACACATTACCACTGATTCAGAGGGGGAGATTACTGTAGCTTTGGATTTCAGCACTTGTAGCAGGTATTTTAGTATTTAGCTTCTTACATGCATGGTGGGCTTCTCTTAATATAGCGACGCATTGATCATAAACAGAAGAAGAATTTGGCGGCCCACATTCTATAAAGACTGGACCATATATTCGGATTTTTGGGGTCGCCGACTCGTCAAGCTTTTGATTAAAAAGCAGCCTGCTTACGTACGTAGGGGTTCATGATCAGGAACTCCAACTGGAAGTCGTCCTCGAGCAGGCAGTCATCAAGGCGGCCATCGCACCGGAAAGTACGTGTGTTGTTGCTCTTGATAAGGACAGAAGCCCCGCAACAATATCCGTTAAGGAGTATCGCAAAGACTGCTGCCGGAGGATACATTCTCACTCCCTTCGCCTTATACACATCTT
>NC_081545.1:31684764-31688516 GCF_901000735.1 Corylus avellana
GTCGTTGACTGCTCTAATCTAAGGTAATGAGACGTGACAACACAAAGAGCGGACGGTAGAGATGACGTATGGGTCTTCATTGACTTGGTCATAGAGAAAGAACTTGGACCCCACCATGTTGTACCATCCCTAGCTCATTGGCACCGCCATAAAATCAAGAACCCGACGATCGACAGCACAACAAAACCGGAAACTCCACCAATGACGACAACTATTGTCATTCTGTTATTCTTCGACTTCATCGGCGGGATTGGTGGCACGACTATTCGAGGGGTCAACAGAAGTGGGTCTAGATTGGGTTCGGTGACATTGCCATTAAAGGCGCTTTCTTTAAAGATTTCAACACCGTTCAAGGATAAATTTGAAATTAAGGATAAATTAAAAAAAAATTTAAAATTAAGGATAAATTTAGAATTTTATAAAAAAGTCAGGGTATAAACGTTATTGTCTCACTTTTAATGTTTAAAATATGACGAAATTGTTCAAATTAACTGTAATTAAAAGTTCAGGAATTCAAATTGAGAGGTTTTAAAGTTTTGGGGGTCTTGTCAAATCGCATGATAATTCAAAGGTTTAAAGTGAAGTTACTCCTAAAAATATATATATGTTTTTAATTTTTTTTTTTTTGGGGACTACTTATGCCCCTCCAAACCATAAGGTGGTTCCGCCCTGCCCACACACGAATACAATTTATACAAATTGCTGACTCCTCCACAACTCCCTCACATACGTTGTCTACCTCGAGAGGTCTACTTATACTGAGTAAAGAAGAGACTCATGACCAAAGGAACCAGGATGAACTAAATGCGCCAAAAAACGTACTTTAGTCGAAAAATGGTAATAACCTTAATTGTTTTTTTTTTGACATATCCACTCAAGGGAAGAGGGAGGAGATTCGAACTAGTGACATCCACTTCATTAGGCGTGGTGCATAGCCGACTAAGCTACCTCTTAGGGACGATATTAACCTTAATTGAGGCTTGCCAAATTACACTACATATAATCTCTCTTTCTAGAATTATGCATTAATTTTCTTTTTAATATAAAAATAGGACTAAATGCATTATTTTGGTTTTTGATAAATGCAATAAGTTAAAGAAGTTTAATGATTTTTTAAAGAAATCTGACTGTCTTGCTTTACAATTTTGGAAAAGGCGAAAGTGGTCCGTGGACCGTGGAAGAACATTAATTTATATGTTGTGTCACATTTCTTCGCTCTCTTTTATGCATAAGCTTTTACTTTATAAAATTCGTGGAAGGACCATAATTTAGTGTGGAGATACGTTAACTTTTCTTTTTTGACACTGATTCATTAACTTTTCTGATTACAAAGAATATATATATACATCAACTTGAAGTATTTTTATTTATTTTTTTATTTTTTTCCATAAGGCACTGCACCCTCGAGACAATAAACTTGAAAGAACAAATTCCAACATTGCAGGACGATGATTATGGGTTTACCATTTTTTTTTTTTTTTTTTAAAGAGAGAGTGGAGAAAAGATTTTATACTGGCTACTGAAGGGTTAAGCGAGTAAACCTATGATTGGCCCGTTTATTAAATGGGTCGAACAGTCAACTCATTAGTGACCCAAAATTGATTATGTTAAATCATAATATTTTAATTTTATGTCGAATTTACAAACTTATCTAAAATTCGCTGCCCTAATCTCAAGGAACCAAACTCAAACCGTTTATGAAATTATCTTTTTTGGTTTGATCATGTACCTTCGCTGATTTCTGTGATCGGAGGCCCATCAAGTGATGAGGTTTAGGTTTCCTAGCCCAATGTTCAGAAGAATCATAACAGTTCTGATCGTTGCCACAAAGACAACAAATTTTTAGACAATATGCATTAAAAAATAAATAAATAAAATTGGAAATTTGAGTGGATTAGAGGCAATTAGACTTAGTAACAGTGTTTTTTTTAAAAATTTAAATATTTTATTCTTTATTTCCAAACGGCAGGATTGAATCCATTACATGCGATTCATGATTAGTCTATTATCATCAAATAACAAATATATTGGCCAATTGATTATAATAGTTTAATTAGCATTCCCTAATCTTCTATACACCACTTTTGTGAATCTACGCCACGAACCACATAAACTATAAACCACTTACCATCGAAGATGGTGGTCTAGTAGTATTCAGGCTAATTCTTAATGGTTTGTGGGTAAAAGGTCTCTGAGTCAAATTTTCAAATGGAAAGCATTTGAAATTATTTTCCTACCGCCAACTTGGGTGTCGCTAGTGTCTTTAGTGAGGCTGAGTTAGGTTATAGTTCAATCAACTTTGTGAGAGTGCATACGATTTCCCACAATCTAGGCTCTTCTTGTCATTGATTCCTAGGAGCATGTGCTACTATAATCAAATCAATGTAAAGTAGCAACTTTGATTGTCCCCATACATTTTTAATTAGGAAAAAAAAAAACTATACACCATTTGCCAATCAAAATATCATCTCCTTTCTTATGAGCAATGCGATTTGTTACAAATTAACTTGACAGTTCACAATTTATGAAACGATTAAACAAAAAATTTGACTTGTCAATTTAATTAATTAGTGATTGACTTGTCAATTTAATTAATTAGTGATTGACTTGTCAATTATACACTCTTCGTCACTTAACTAATTATGGACTGTCATGTCACCTTAATTTAGGAAAACTTTAGTCTACTTTATTACCAATTTACGAATGCAGGCTTTGGACAATATGGGACCATGGGTGATCGGATGGGTTAAGGTTAAACATTTGTTGTAAGCCCAAAGTATAGTTCAAGAGTCAGCAGGGCTGGAGCTGGGTCTTGATAGGCCATGATAGGCCATCTTAGAAGGCCTCATTTCGACTTTTGGCAACAATTTGAACAATATTCGTTTTCCGGCCCAAGCATCAGCTTGCTCGTACAGAATTTACACTTTTTGGTCAAGCAAATAGAAACATTTTTTATTTATTTTTATTGAAGAATAGATGGATTTTGGGCAATAATAAGGCGATGTATATTGGTTGAGAGAGTGAGATAAAATTGAGGTTCTAGGGATTTGGCCAACCATGCACAGAACTGGTTCAAAACCAAATGAACCAATTCTAGAATAAAAATTACTTCATTTTTAAATTGATTTTGATTTATAAACAATCAATCTTAGCTATTCATAACCTTTTTTAAATCTTTTATGAAAACATATATACTAATTTCAAATAATGGAATTTACAAACTAAGAACTAATTCTCTATTTTATAAAATTTGACAAATACATAAAAGCTAATAAGTAATGCTAAGGACCATCTTTTTATCATCCTAAAACTGATGTGGTTTTTAAAATCACTATTTGATCAAAATTCTAGTATGATTCATATAAAATTTAATAGTGATTTTAAAAGTCATATCAGCTTTATGATAATAAAAAGATGATCCATACCATTACTCAAAGCTAATATACTATTCACCACTGCCGTGAATATGTGGGTTGCCAAAATTCTTCAATAGTTTAGGCTCCAATGGAATTCATCTTAACAATCTCTTGCCCATTTTATACCATGTTACTGTTCTTAAGTTCCTGGTTTCCAGTTTACGAGTCAAGTTAGGCAAATCAATTTATCATTGACAAGTCACATTGTGCTGGTAACGTGGTAATTGAAATTTAAGATTGAACCTTTTCTTGTTCAATAAAATATTGAAGATAAAATTTCCCTAAAAGACAATATAATTGTCAATTTTGAATAATTTGTACACATTTCTAACTTCA
>NC_081545.1:31688616-31698336 GCF_901000735.1 Corylus avellana
GCAAAACTTGAATGGGTGGGGTATTCATCATGTTGGCAGATCTGCAAATGGTGCTGCCCACCAATTGGCCAAGCTGGCTCTTGGGTATGTTGATACGCAAGAATGGCAGGAGTTGTTTCCTCCGAGTGTGCTCTCTATTGTATTAGCTGAAAGCTGAGTTTCCTTTTCGATTAATGAATCCCAATTCAAAAAAAAAATTTTAATAAAGAATCCCGCGCTAATGTGCTAGTAATATATAGTCACAATCTAATTTTTACTTCTTTTTCTTTTCTCTGCGCCCCCATATTTAAAATCTTAGTCTTACCCCTTACCACCACTATTAATACCATAACCCTATTGGCCAATGCGATCAAATATATATATGGATCACATACTTTATTGTAATTGCTATAATACCTTAATTTCTTAATTTTTAAATACTCATTTAAACAGCCCTTGCAAAATACAACCGTCATGATAACTTTGTGTATTTCAACGACCCTAACATCAAGAGTAATTTTAAAAGGCCTACTTGTGTCCTATTTGTTTCCTACTAAGAATGATATAAATATTAAAATCACCATTTGATTAAAATCCAATAATGATCAATTACAAGCCCAATAATGATTCCAAATGGAATTCTAAGTGAAATTAGGATCTTCTCCAGTTCATTTGAATCGGAGAATATCCAGTTAGTTATAATAGAGGGGTATTTTTGTCTGTTTAAAAAGTAAAAAAAACAAAAATAGCCCTCCACTATAACTAACTGTATATTCTTTTGTTCATTTTCACGGGAGAGTATCATGTTCTAGTGAGCCGGTGCAAAATACAAATTAAAATTCCAGCCCACTTCTATCATCTGAGATATAGCCGTTGCCTCTTTAAATTCAAATTTTTGGCTTATTTGGTCCCAGCCCAAAACTCCATGAGCCCAGTGAGCAGCATCACCCATTCCCCATTCATCATTTTCTTTCTGTAATATCTCTTACTTTGGCATGTCCTGCGGCGCAAAGGACACAAGCAGGGATGAAAGCGTTGATATGGCACTCCATACTGTGTAGGGAATCGAGTCAAATTATGGGCCAAACACACTCTAAGCATGTGTACACGCATTGCATTCCCATTTGATGTGGTGCAATAATTCTTTATAATTAATTAATTGCAAAAGTGTCACGCAAACAAGGCACAATTTAAGCAGTATTGCTACAAGTCAATGATGCAAGTGAGCTTGAGGAGTGGAGCCAGGTGGTGTGATACTTTGATCTTCCAACAAAGTTATATTTAATTTGTATTATAATGGTGATAATGATTCGAGATTAATGAACTCTTAACAAAGTTTGCAAATTAAGTTGCTTGAGAAAGAATGAAATTAAAGTCACACTAACTTCGCTTATAGATAAAGTACACATGCTCAAGCTTTTTAGCAGAGGTTCTAAGCAATTACTGACCAATTAGTCAAACAGATTTAAGGGGAAAAAAAAAAGGTTTCAAACCAGGCCGGAATCAGATTTGAGTTTGAAAAACAAAAAAAAAAAAAGAACAGGCAGCCAAAACCCTAATTTTTGGATTGACATTCTCGTTATTACGTTATTGGAATAGCTTAGAAATTCGGGTAGCTTAAAACAGAAAATTGTAGACTCAACTTTATATCAAATAGACTTGGAGCTCATCTGCTCGAAACAGGTGGGTTTCACAATCCCTTCTCTGAATTTCTATGTTATCCCAAATTTTCATCTTACATATCCTAATCTTTTAAAACCTTTTTGTTGTTGTTATTTTACTTGTTTCACAAGTAACACTCTGAATTTGGGTGTACTTGTCCACAGTGGAAAAAAAAAAGAAAAGAAAAAGAAAAGGTACTCTAAATTCAAAGAAGAAAGTTTGCTCTATTTTCCAACATCAAATTCAAACAAAAACACCTGCAATATTAATCAACAAGAGCATGGTTTCTTCCAAAAGCTTGATGCTGAAAAAATCCATAGCAATGGTGATTCATTTTGAGACCTTACACATTATGATCATGGCCTTAGACATCCTGGCCAGTCCTTTTGATCAGGACATGGCTCCCTGCAGATCCATACTGATGCAATGGAGGAGAATTGCCATCTTGGTGATAAAGGATTATCACCATTAAAACAGAGGAAACAAACATGGGTATTGGACCAAAAAACCAGAGCAGCAAATTCAGAGCAAAATGGAGCGCTCTAAGCCCAAGCACCCAAAGTTCACCTCCCCTTATAACCGCCAACTCCACATTCTTCACAGGACTGATATTTCCTGGGTGGCTTATCAGATAATTTGCATGCACGAAGTGCCTTGCCGACTGAATAAAGCATGAAAAGGCAATGAGGAAGCAGGTCAGGAGGCTTATGTACTTGACGGAGATGGTCGACGGCCGGGTGTCGCCGTAGATGATGTTGCTGATCTGAAAAAGGTTGTTGGAAGAGTTTGCAATCCACGCTCCAATGAGAGAGCAGAGAGTTAACGAGATTGTTGCCAAGCAAATTGATGCTGTCGTGTTTGAGGTTGTCGCCGTTAGAGCCGCGCTTATAACATCCTTGTCTTTATTCTGCAATTTCCAAAGAAATGGGTGAGCAAAATTTGCCTTGATCGACCAAAAAAGATGAAAGCAGAGGAAGAGGGATTGCTGATGCTTGCCTTCATAATGCTCTCGACCCAAGCTTTCTTGTCATTGTTCTCGTAGCCGATGAAGGTGGTGTCAGGGCAACGAAGGTATCTGTGAAGGAGATGGAGGTGGTAGGCAAACATGATCATCAACCCACTAGGGACCAACACCAAATCAATCTCCTCCTTTCCGAAACCCATGATTTTTTTTTCCCCTTAATTTCTGTGAGTTGGTGTGTTTTTATTGTTGGGTGTGTTCATAAATTCGCACCAGAAGAGCATCAATCCATGGTGTTTGGATTTGTTTAAACACAACCCTTGACTTCTCAAGCTTGGACAGCAAGAACTAGTTGGAATTTTTGTTTCCACTTGATAGATATAAGTTTTAAATCACCACCCTAATCAATATTTTTACACCCATCTTCACGACTTCACGTGCGGGCTCAAACTTGCTTTTAAATGTGTTAGCTCTTGTGTTGGCTTAATTCAGTTTCAAAATGCAGAGGCTACTGTTCACAGGCTCAAACACTGATATAGAATGCTCAAAATCCAATCTCCATCGTTCATAATGTAGATTCATGTGTTATGAACGTCCCTGCAAAATTTCAGCTCAATCGGACCACAAACGCCCATCGATCGGAGCTGTTGATCAGGACTGGACAGCATTTCCAGAATGCTGTTTCACCCATGTCTAGACATGCCTTCCCCGGGTCCGGACCTCATTTCCAGAAACTCAAATTTTACTCTGCAAAGCCGTGTCCGGACAGCCCATTAACATGTCTGGACACCCCGTAAGTTTTAGGCCCAAAAACGTGATTGTAAGTGGGTTAGGTCTAGGGTTTTGTTGGGGGTATATATACATCATTATAGAAGAGAGAAGCACAAATTTTCACCCCCAGAGAGTTCGTCGGAGGCTGTGCTAAGAGAGATCATATGTGATGAGTGTTAAATTGAATCTCTTAGAGTTTTAGTTATTCCTTTAATAAATCTACGATTGAGAAGTCTATCGGAAGGGTCTGGTAAAGGAGAATCAAGTTGAAGAAGATTGTGAGCAAGGAGACGAGTTGTAGGCTTGTTGATCTTACAGAGCCAAGGTCTTGCAAAGGGCTGTAAGTGTTTCTAGTGTCTGTAATCTCTGGATAATCTTTTGATAGTGATTTCTTGGGTTTGGCTGCCCCGGAGAGGTTTTATTTTTAGATCGGTTTCTAAAAGGTTTCCTCTTCGTAACCAAAATATCTGTGTCTGCCTCTTTATTGCTTTATATATTTTGGGTGATTGAATTGTTTATTGCTTCATAATACTAATTCCGCATAAATTGTGATAAACAAGTTTCTGGAGTCGGCATAGCATTTTTCAAAATGGTAGGTAAATGACGAGATAGAATTTGAACACAGAATCTCTACTCTAATATCATGTTAAATCATTGTCGATTTCAAAAGTTTAAGCTAATAAAAATAGAAAATCACTATTGTAATATTAACTGCAGAACCATGGTTAATGTAATGAAGCAATAGAAATTTTAGAATTTTAAACAGTAATTATGAGAATACACTTTGTATTTATAAGATTGATCAAATAAATCCAGATGAACAACATTAGCTGAGACAGCCTAAAGAAGTATTGCTTCTGCAAAACCATGGTTAATGTAATGAAGCAGTAGAAATTTTAGAATTTTAAACAGTAATTATGAGAATACACTTCGTATTTATAAGATTGATCAAATAAATCCAGAGGAACAGCATTAGCTGAGACAGCCTAAAGAAGTATTGCTTCTGCAGCTAATCTTCCCTCAGAACCGCACCCCCACCACCCCCCCCCAAAAAAAAGTTGACTTCCATGGATTGGTAGGAAATATAGTACCATGCAACTTAAATATTGTGGCGTGCAAGGCCCACAATTGAGGTTTCACAAGATTAGGCATATGCCTATGACCATGAATATATAAATTAATGGGGACCTCACCTACCCTTGATGAGTTTTTTATTTTGCGGGTCAACATCATTTTTTCCCCAAAAGCAAGGTTTTACACACTTAAGAAATGGGTCCTAGTAAAGGATTTCAGAGTGTTCATTTTGGGTTAGGAAATATATGATAAGGATGATAACAATGATCTTCATCTTAAAGATTTTATTACTTCAGGGCCAATTTTGCATTGCATATTTGTATTATTTATTTATTTATTTTTTCTTTCTAGTTTTTCCCTTCCTTTTTGTGGCTTGAGCTGAAAAAGAAAAAGAAAGTTTTAGCTAGTGGTAAGAAAATTCCTATAAGGTTGGGAATGTACTAGGATGTGGGTTTGACTATCTGCAATGGAGAATTACTCACACAAGCCTGATTAGTATTAGTCGACTTGGGAACTATTGATGTCCTAATGAAGTAGTGTCAAGCTATGGCTCAATTGGTCTTGAGGGAGCGCATGCGATTCTTGCCGTCTAAGCCTTTCTTGAGCAGTTCCCAGTGGATGTGTGCTACCATGGTCACGCTCATGTAGAATTGCTACATCATTTATTTCTCTAAATGTAAGAAAAACTCTTAAAAAAATCAATTGAAAACAAACTTCCTTGTTGTTTCCCAAAGGAATACCAAACAAAGCAAAACCACTACCCTTGATTAGGGTAACTTTAGGGGCGCACTTTTGATTCCTTAACATTATTTTAATATAAAAAAAAAACTTTATCTTTACTCTAGCATTTATTTGAAACCATCAATATTTAAATGTTCATCTTCTTTTTCTCTTTTCCCTATCATTTAATTTAAAAAATATTTAAATGGTATATAAAAAATAGGGTAAATGTATAATAATTCCTTGAGTTAACTCTCCAAAATTTAAATCTCTCTAATTTTTTTTTCTTCAAAAATTTAGTCCCTGGATCAATTGAAAGGACAATAAAATTCCTGCCGTCAAAATTTGTTAACAGCTATTAGGGCCACTCAAAACGCACCGTTTTACTTGATTAAAATATTAATTTTTTATTAATTTAATTAAAAAAATTAAATCTATAAAAAATTTAAAAAAAAAAAAAAAAGAAAGTGGTGGCCGTGGGTGGCGCCACACTTTGGCCACCACCTGTACTCCTGGGTGGTTCGAAACACCCTACGGGTGGTTTGGGTGGCGCAGGGCCACCCCCAAACCCCTAGGGGTGGCCGCAATGGGGCTTGGGGTGGCTCAGGCCGCCGCCTCACCGATGGGGTGGCTCACCCGCCACCCCATGGGGAGGGGGGGGCTGAGACCCCAAACCACCCAAGGGGTGGCTCGAGCCACCCCATGGGTGGTTTGGGGTGGCCTGCAGGCCAACCCAAACCACTTGGAGGTGGCCGCAAGCCACCCCATAGGGGGGGTGGTGGTCACCCTTCAATTTTTTTTTTTTTTAAGATTTAATTTTTTAAATTAAATTAATAAAAAATTAATATTTTAATCAGATAAAACGGAGAGTTTTGAGTGGACTAACGGTAATTAATAAAAATTGACGGTAGAAAGTTTTCTAGTAGTTTTGAGTGATTCAAGGACTAAATTTCTAAAAAAAAATACTTAAGGAGTACTTTTTAATAAAAGTGCGTTGACCTAAATAGTTTATATATAATTTCATTTTTCTTTTTAATTTAAAAATAGGGCTAAATGCATTATTTTTGGTTTTTGATAAATGCAATATGTTAAAGAAGTTTAATGATTTTTTAAAGAAATCTGACTATCTTGCTTTACAATTTTGGAAAAGGCGAAGAACTTGTGGTCCGTGGAAGAACACTAATTTATATGTTGCGTCACATTTCTTCGCTCTCTTTTATGCATAAGCTTTTACTTTATAAAATTCGTGGAAGGACCATAATTTAGTGTGGAGATACGTTAACTTTTCTTTTTTGACAGTGATTCATTAACTTTTCTGACTACAAAGAATATATATATATACATCAACTTGAAGTATTTTTATTTTTATTTTTTTCCATAAGGCACTGCACCCTCGAGACAATAAACTTGAAAGATCAAATTCCGACATTGCAGGACGATGATTATGGGTTTACTTTTATAGTTTAGGTTTAGTGTTTAAACAAATGTAAAGAAAGAGAGAGTGGGAGAGAAAATTTTATATGGGCTACCCATGGTTAAGCGAGTAAACTTATGATTGGCCTGTTTATTAAATGGGTCGAACGGTCGACCCATTAGTGACCCGAAAATGATTATGTCAAACTATAATATTCTAATGTTTTTGTTGAATTCGCATGTCTAAAATCGGCCGCCCTAATCTCAAGGAACCAAAATCAAACCGTTTATGAAATTATCCTTTTTGGTTTGATCATGGACCTTCGCTTATTTCTGTTTATTTCTGTGATCAGAGGCCCATCAAGTGATGAGGTTCAGGTTTCCTAGCCCAATGTTCAGAATAATTTGAATAGTTCTGATGGTTGCCACAAAGACAACAAATTTTTACACAATTTGCATTAAAAAAAAAAAGAAGGAAATTTAAGTGGATTAGAGGCAATTAGTAATAGTGTTTTATATATATATTTTAATCTTTATTTCCAAACGGCAGGATTGAATCCATTACATGCGATTCATGATTAGTCTATTATCATCAAATAACAAGTATATTGGCCAATTGATTATAATAGTTTAATTGGCATTCCCTAATCTTCTATACACCACTTTTGTGAATCTACGCCACCAACCGCATAAACTATAAACCACTTACCACCGAAGACGGTTGTTTAGTAGTATTCGGGCTAATTCTTAATGGTTTGTGGGTGAAAGGTCTCCAAGTCAAATTTTCAAATGGAAAGCATTTGAAATTATTTTCATACTGCCAACTTGGGTGTCGCTAGTGTCTTTAGTAAGGCTGAGTTAGGCTATGATTCAACCGACTTTGTGAGAGTGCATATGATTTCCCACTATCTAGGGCCTAGACTCTTCCTGTCATTGATACCTAGGAGCATGTGCTACTATAATCAAATCAAAGTAAAGTAACAACTTTGATTGTCCCTCGTACGTTTTTAATTAGGGAAAAAAAAAAAAAAAAAAAACCTATACACCATTTGCCAATCAAAGTATCCTCTCCTTTCTTATGAGCAATGCGATTTGTTACAAATTAACATGATAGTTCACAATTTATAAAATGATTAAGCAAAAAATTTGATTTGTCAATTTAATTAATTAGTGATTGACTTGTCAATTATACACTCTTCGTAGTTCGAATCCCTCCTCTTGTACAGATATGTCAAAAAAAAAAAAAAAAATTATACACTCTTCGTCACTTAACTAATTATGGACTATCATGTGACCTCAATTTAGGAAAACTTTAGTCTACTTTATTACCAATTTACGAATGCAGGCTTTGGACAATATGGGACCTTGGGTGATCGGATGGGCTAAGGTTTAACATTCGTTGTAAGCCCAAAGTATAGTTCAACAGTCAGCAGGGCTGGAGCTGGGTCTTGATAGGCCATGTTAGAAGGCCTCATTTCGACTTTTGGCAACAATTTGAACAATATTCGTTTTCCGGCCCAAGCATCAGCTTGCTCGTACAGAAAAATACTTTACATTTTTTGGTCAAGCAAATAGAAACATTTTCTATTTATTTTTATTGAAGAATAGATGGATTTTGGGCAATAATAAGGCGATGTATATTGGTTGAGAGAGTGAGACAAAATTGAGGTTCCAGGGATTTGGCCAACCATGCACAGAACTGGTTCAAAACCAAATGAACCAATTCTAGAATAAAAATTACTTCATTTTTAAATTGATTTTGATTTATAAACAATCAATCTTAGCTATTCATAACCTTGTTTAAATCTTTTTATGAAAACATATATACTAATTTCAAATAATGGAATTTACAAACTAAGAACTAATTCTCTATTTTATAAAATTTGACAAATACATAAAAGCTAATAAATAATGCTAATGACCATTTTTTTTATCATCCTAAAGCTGATGTGACTTTCAAAGTTACTATTGGATCAAAATTCAAGTATGATTCATATAAAATTTAATAATAATTTTAAAAGCCACATCAGCTTTATGAAGATAAAAAGATGATCACTATCATTACTCAAAGCTAAAGTTAGGCAAATCAATTTACCATCGACAAATCACATTGTGCTGGTAACGTGGTAGTTGAAATTTAAGATTGAACCTTTTCTTGTTCAATAAAATATTGAATATAAAATTTCCCTAAAAGACAATATAATTGTCAATTTTGAATAATTTGTACACATTTCTAACTTCAAAAAAAATTAAATATCACGTCAAATCTCGTCTAACATATAATGTGCTAGTAAGTTAACATGTGACACAATTATTTTAAATTACTAAATACCATAATTAACAAATTAAAACACTCCATAACAATTATTCTAAAGAGGGGCACCACCACTATTTGTTCGTGACATATCATTAATTAATTGTTAGGACTATTTTTTTTTTTTTTTGTTGTCTTAAATTTATTAATATTTAAGTATTATAATTATATAATTTTATTTGCTTTTTTGGAAGGAGGGTCAACGTCATGTTTTCGGACTATTGTTTTTGGACTATTTAACAACTCATTATGGCAGGACAAGAGAGAATATAATTATTGGAGTGATCAGTGAGGTAGTGGGGGTCGAATATTATAAATAATATCCACCTCCCACCAAAAAAAAAAAAAAAAAAAAGAAGGAAGGTGTAGGTTAGGTCAAATACCGAGAAGGCAAGAAATTTAGGGTTAGGTAAAGTTGTACCACGTCACAATTGGACAAATCTTGATCATGTGCCTTTTTTGTTTGGCACGTTGTACGTACCAGGTTGTGTCCTTCTTCACATATTATACCTAGTAAAAGTGTAGTTTAATATCCAAGGAAAAAAAAAAAAATTATTTAGGTAAAGTAGGTAAAATTGTTGGACATGATATCATATGTCCGGATGCTTATATTTTGATTGCATTTCTCAATCTATCTAAGGTTTGGATCAAAATAAACAATTTTCTGCTAAAAGAAGGGGCAAGAATAATAACAAAAATTATAATTATTGAGAATTTGAGTCCTTTGTTGCAATCTCAATGGTTGTTTTTAAATTAAATTATCTTATAAAGTAAAATATGTTATTAAAAACTTTACACGAGATCTGAATCCGTGATGTTTTGTTTT
>NC_081545.1:31698360-31729849 GCF_901000735.1 Corylus avellana
ATTTCTCATTCAGTGAACCCCTCAGCCACACAAAAGGGGAAATAAAAATATGTGTATATATATAATAAAAACAAAAGAAAAAAAAAAAAAAAAGGAAGATCACATGTAGAATTGGGTAGCAACTGGAGTATGATAGGCTAGGGAAGGTGAGATTCTTGATGTTGTTGTGATTCCTCCTTGAGGCTTCAGGTGCTGGACTGGTGGGGGTGTAACTTGACTTGGTCATCTCAAAGTATATAAAAAGAAAATTCGTTCTCATTATAAATTTATTTATCATTATTAATCCATTTTTGTGTTCTTGAAAAGGTTAATTTAAAACATTTGGCCTGTGAAGATCTTTGTCCCCGAGTTTTGAACCCCTCACTTGCCAACGACTTTCTGACCCACCTCCATTTCCCGCGAAACACAGCTTCCTCCTTTGATGGGCAAGAAGCAGCACTTGGATTGGACCTCCAAGTCCATTTCTTCCGCTGGAAGTGAGAGAGTCTCTCTCTTGAATAAGGAGGTGTGCTTTCTTTCTTCTTTCTTCTTGTTTCTAACTTTCTGTTTGTTCATCTTAGGTTGTTGTTATTTGAGATTTATTTATGGGTCATATGTTTGAGGGTCATGTTTGTTCAATTTTCTGTAACATGCCCATGTCAAGAACTTGGTCCTATTCAATTGCTGTATTTAGTGATGTCACCTTTTCTTTTTCGAAGTATCTGTTCAGCCAATTGAGCTTTGCCTATTGTATTTCTGTGTGCTGTTATATAAATTGTTCTTATTATGTGTTCTTGGTGACATGGTTGGGTTGCTTGCTACATGCTTAGAAAGAAGGTGTTTTGAAAATCTTGTGGTTTAGTTCCTCTTCAAGTCGTTCTTTGTGTTCATTAATTTTCCTCTTTCTTAAATCCTTAATTCCCATGAGTTGATTGGTAGCGAGTTTGATTTGATTTGATTTTCTTTTTTTTTTTGGTTTGGATGTGATTAATAACAAGTATGCTGATATTGTTTGATTAGGGTACCGGTTTTCTCAATTCCTAATTCATGAAAAATCTGTTAAATCATTACTTATTCCAAAAACTTAAGCGGATAGGAAGATGTAAATTTAATCATTTAATCAACACTTTAACACTCACCCTCACGTGTGGACTTAAACTCCTCTTTAATAGGTGAGGCCCAATATATAGAATATTTAATTTAAATGGGAGGAGGGGTGAATTTAATGGAGTCAGAGTTTGAACTTAGGACCTCTGGCTCTGATATAATGTTAAAAGACCACTTATTCTTAAAGTTTAAGCTGATAGGAAGAAGTAAATTTAATCAACACTTTAACAAAATCCAATTCTTCCTTGTTTCAATCCCATGATTTGTGTGCGTGTATTCATCTGTACCTTTTCTTAGATGGCCTTGGTAGTGTCTGTTTATTTTGAAAAGGAAAATATTAAATCTTTGATTGGAAGAAGACTATTAAGGTCCCTTTTAATTGGTCCTGAAAAAAGAGGAAGTCAAATTACTTTGATCCATGTAGGCAAAGAGGAATGCATATGAAGACCAATCGGCTGATGGACTTGCAACAGACCTTGAGCATGGGGATGCAGTAGAGGTGATGACTAGTCATCCTATGCAAGCCTACAAATTTTGTTTTTCTCTAATTCAAAGTTTTTTTTAGAAAAAAGTTATAATTGTGTTTTGGCAAATGCAGGCAGCGAATGTTGGATTTTCTAGAGTATTATCACTGGTAAATGGGAAAGTTGTGATGGGTTCTGATAATGTAGTAATAATGCTGAAATATGTCTAATTGTTTAAATCCTTCTGTTTCACAGGCAAAACCTGATGCAGGGAAGCTAGTTGTTGCCACCGTTGCACTGTTGATAGCATCCACATCAAGTATTCTGATTGTATGTTAACTTTCCTATCAGTGGCGATGCACAATCTCTTTTTCTCTCATTTTTATCTCCTCCGCTTAATTATCATCTAACACTAAATAGCGAATGGTAGATATTGATTGGATTGTTAATTTAACTGCAAAGCTTCTTTTACGATTGCTGTTGGCTCACTGTCTCCGATCAATGAATACAATTGGAAGTTTATACTATATTGTCAATCCTTTATATGTTAGAGACTCAAGGAAAATGGGAACCTTTTTTTTTTTTTTTTTTTTTTTTTTTTAATGAGGACAATCATAAATATGTAAACATGTTGAATTTCTACAAGTTTTAGGGTTGACTGACGATATAGAATAACATAACATTTTGTGTATTACTATGGCCAAGATATCTAGCAGTATGCTTCTCAACTCCACCTAGAAAATCTTTTTTTTCCCCCTGTTTTGAGATGAGCATTGTAGATCATCATTTGAAGATAATCCTGCACTGCCCTTTTTCATCCGTCTTGTTTCAAATATGCTCTCCTGACATATTGAAGCTTACTATGAATACTGCGACCTCCAAGGTCACTTGGATCTCTACAAACTCAACTTCTGCTTCTCCACAGGCCAAAGGGCACAGAAATTCCTCTTTCTCGCGGTTTTCTCCCATCATTATCTGAAATATAGATAGCAATGCTACAGAATTATTTTTTAATAAGAAGGGACTATTACTTATCAAAAAAAAAAAAAAAATTGCTACGGAATTATTTTAGCAAAATTGCAAAACAGCAGCTTGTAATACTAACCAAGGATCAAAGTTGGTTAAATTAACAAACCTGAAGAAAATTCTCTCCATAAACTGAGGTGGATGTACACTAATTAGCTTCAGAAGTTTCCTTTGCCCTTACTCATGTTTGAAAGATGAGCACCAAGACCCCTTGAAAACCATGTGATTTTCTTAAAACATATGAAAACTTTGGCAAGACCAAACATTGATGTAGACCTTTTCGTCTAAATGTTTTCTTAAATGCAACATGGGAAGTCTTGGTTGTCTGTTTCAAATCCTCTTATTGCCTGATGCATTATGAATGCTGTTTCCAATGAGATGATTGTGAGACTTGATGACCATTCAACACTTGATCACCTCGATTTTCAGTAGGACTGCCCAGGCACTAGTCTAGTTCTTTGCTACTGGCCTAGGAGTTTGCACAGTACTACGTTTATGTAAGCTAGCTTGTTGCATGGAAATTCCTTTGTTCATTTTGCTTGGACTTTTGACTTTAGAAACCTTTCTTTATCATAGCTTTAATTATTAAGTGTTTGCAAGATATACACTTGGAGAGTCTTCAAGTGAGGACTTGATTCAACATGTTTAGTAAACCACTTAAACCAAAAACTTGAGCCTATGGATTTGGCCTTAAAAGTGTAATGTTAACCACTAATTATTGTTATGATTATTATCCAATGTGAGATTTAACACTCACACATGCATTTATAAAAAAAATAAAAAAAAATCCCCCTAGCGTATGAGTTCTTCACGTAACAAACACTGTCATGCATATAAGAGCTGTACTAAATGTAGTGACCGCATAAACACACCTCACTGTTAGAGCTACCCATATGCTTAACAGATCCACAAACATGTCAAGATCAAGAAAGTTCCATCAGAAGCTAAAGCATTGGGTTTGATACCATTTGTTGGGAAGTCTTCAAGTGAGAGGGCTTGATATGACATGTTTAGACACTACTTAACCTAAAAGGTTAATTTTATAAGTTTTGGCTTAACAATATACTACTCACTATTTATTCAATATGGGACTTAACACTCACATGTGTACTCACATAATTGGGTGATAATAATATTACTATTCCCCATTGATAGTTCCTTTTGTAGGTGGGTACTTGTTCGTACAGGTAAAAGCTTTTGCTCTGACTCCTATCTTCTGATAAGCTGAAAGAGATATGTACACATAGGATCATGAGACAAGTTTAAAAGTTCTAAAGTAAACTTTAACATGTAATTTGGTCTGTTCTTACTGCAATCTTTGTCGTTATAAACATATATCATTATTCTTGTTGTGCAGCCAAAATATGGTGGTATGATAATAGACATTGTATCAAGAGAAATCAGAACTCCTGAACAGCAGGCAGAAGCTCTGGATGCCATCAGGGACACCATATTGGATATTGTGCTGATAGTTGTAATTGGGTATGATATACTCTCTCATATTTACTGCCCTGAGAAAAAATAGTTTCTAGTGACTCTTAAGTTATAAGAATTATTTGGCCCTCAAGGGGCAGTTCATTCAGCTTCTGTCAAACATTTTCAGACTTTAAAGAGAACATGATGTGCATGCAGGCACATGCGTGTAACTTGTTATGAAACGAAAAAAGAAAAAAAGTGAATGTAATCAACATCACAAAAAGCATCAAGAAAGATCCTAAAAGGCTTCAACTGATTAGTAAAGAAACCTATTTGAATAAATAAACTACTGTGAAAGCATAAATCTAACAACATTAAAATCCAAGAGGATCAATTGACGTAGTGGAAGGAGTAGGGATTTGAGTGAACGTTACTTAACTCTTGAAGAAATTTGACTAAAACATTATTGATGAATTGGTAACTAATAAGAAGAAGTCCAAAGCATGCCTTTATATGGGCTATAATAATAAACGCTAACCTTAATGACAGAATATGACAAAAATTACCCTTAAAACCGAGCTAAACCTAATAAAATCCGTGAAAAGAAAACCTTTGCTGCAATCTGTCCACCGCGTCCATTTGAATGGTAAATAGAGCCGTGAAAATAGGGCTTTTTGTCCTACATCATTGCCGATGTCTTTTTTGTTCACTTTTTATTGATAATTCCATTATTGCTTTATATAAAGAGGATAGATGTGCAGAAGTACTTCTCACGTACAATTTCCAATAATTTTTTTTTTTTTTTTTTTTTAAATGTTGGGGAACTTCTTCAAGGCAGGGCCCTTCGGACCCACCCCTGTAGAGTAAACTCCGGTCTTGTGCACCGCACCCTTAGACGTTTTTCTACACGGAACTGGTTAAATCGCTGGCTTTTCACCAGGGGGTGTAGTCCCAAGGAATTGTTGCACCCATGAAGTGTTGAACCTTGGACCTTGAAAGGAGCAATACCTTAAGACCAAGGCGTCCACCACTTGGGCCAACCCCTTGGGGTTACAATTTCCAATAAATCAAAGCATGCTTTGACCAGAACATAAGAATTAAGAGCACCAAAGATTTTACCGTTTTCTTTTTGGCTTGGAAACACCACAAGTATCAAAACGTCAAAACAAGGAAGCCTTATTTCATCAAAGCCTTCACCGAAGTAGAACCTTGTAGGCAAGAAAGTCAGTTTCTTCCAACTAGAAACAAGAAAGGCAAGAATTCTTGTAACTTTTATTAACCTAACTTTGTTTTTCTAACTTCAGAGCTCACTTCACTATAATTTAGAGATTTACACCACAAAATGCAAATATATATTGTCCAATGACCCACGAATCTACAAGATCTCTATTAAATGCATTTTTGTTTGAGTTAGTTGTAAGATGCGTAAGAAGGATAGTAATAGTGCATTTGAGATAGAACCATGTAAATTAAAGGAGAAGTTGTACCTGTGTAGGTCTGGTGTTTATGTGGGTAGATTTCTATCCTTGTTTCATATTTTAAGAGCCCATATTAGTTCTGTGTTGTTTGCTGTCAATTGACCATAGTTTTTTTAGTTCTCTGTGCACAGCAGTTCGAGCATGGTTGTTTTCTTCTGCAAGTGAAAGGGTTGTAGCTCGTTTGAGAAAGGACTTATTCAGTCACCTTATCCATCAGGTTAGACACATTAATTCTCAAAATTAAAAAATCTGGAGCAGCCATCTGTGAGATTCAAAAGTACAAAAAAACACACAAAATGTATACCAATTTCTAAACCACTGTACATCTTGGTTTGTTGGAATTGTAATCAATCTATCATGATGCCAAGATTTTCCAACTGTCAATAACATCTTTAGTGTGAGATTTAAGCGTGGCAGGTTGAGCAGCATTAGAAACAATGGAAGTCAATATTTTAGATAATCAGTACCAATTAATTCTATCATTCTCGTACTGGTATTGATGTGAAACTCTGAATGCAATTTGTCATGGTTGATCCTACATGGTTCAACAGGAAATAGCATTTTTTGATGTTACTCGAACAGGGGAACTCCTAAGCAGGCTGTCTGAAGATACACAGATCATCAAGAATGCTGCAACTACCAATCTTTCTGAGGCACTTCGAAATCTAACAACTGCATTTATTGGCATTGGCTTCATGTTCTCATCTTCATGGAAGTTAACATGTAATTGATTTTATTCACTTACAGCAATGTTCATTACTCTAGTACCAATTTTGCTTATTGTATGTTTCTTCCTTCTTAGTGTTGGCTTTGGCCGTAGTGCCAGTCATTTCCATTGCTGTTCGAAAATTTGGGCGTTATCTTCGTGAACTTTCTCACTCAACTCAAGCTGCAGCTGCAGTGGCTGCCTCAATTGCGGAGGTTTGTGAGCATAATATGAATTTTATATTGCTATTTATTTATTTTGAAGTTTTCAATTCATGGTATTGGGAACCATGCATTTCCGACATTACTAACTTTTTTGTTGCATAAATGGTATTTGGAAAAATCGAAGTGCGAAAAAGAAATTCTAAATGGCTGTTTAAGAGGCTAGATTTAAGATTATGATGAGTTTTAAGGCAAAGGTGGGGAGAAGGATATATATATATATATATATATATATATATATATAGAGGGAACGCAGTGATAAATGTTTCGAGGACCATGAGAGGGCGTTGGCAGAGCTTATGTCCTTATTTTTTAACATTGTGTACTTGGACAGCTGCGTTTTAGCTCTCTTTGTGCTTAGCTTTCATGATTTCCTTGTTCTCTTTTCTTCTCCTTCTTAGGTGTTTCTCTTGTATACTTCCTATGTACCTGGGTTGCACCTTTCGCTTTTTAATGATATTTTGATTACTTATAAAAAAAAGAATGCTAAGATAAAAGAAAGAAAAAATTAAAGACTTGATTATGTTAAATGCATCAAAGAGTTTTATCAAGAGACGACTAGATAAAGGAGCTACTTCGATAAATTTCATAATACAACCCATGCAGGCAATTGGAGCGAATATAGTATTTCTATTGATTATTGAAATCGTAGGTGCACAAACAGAATTTAGGATTGCTGAGTTAAAGGATAAAATAAAGAAGATGAAAAGAGAAAAAAAAAAAATTATAATTCAAATGTAGTTCTGAACTGATTTGTGCGTGTGTTCTTCTAGCTTCTGGTATCCTAGGTCAATTTATTGATGTTAAATGGTTCTAGACAAGTAGAACAGCCAAGTAAGACATTATTAAGAATGTTAGTCAATTTTTTAATTCAGAAAGTCAACCTTGTTCCTGAGCAAAATTGCTTTTTAGGAATCTTTTGGGGCTATTCGAACAGTCAGATCTTTTGCTCAAGAAGCTTATGCAGTTTCATATTACTCAGAAAAAGTTGATGAGACATTGAAGCTTGGCCTCAGACAAGCTGTGAGTTTCTTGGCAAATCACATTTGGAAGCTGTGAGTTCATATATTTGAGAGAATTTCTGAGCTTTTAAGGTTTGCTTTTTCTGCCACAGAGAGTAGTTGGCCTATTTTTTGGAGGACTAAATGCAGCATCCACATTATCTGTCATCGTAGTGGTGGTTTATGGAGCTTACTTGACAATAACAGGCTCCATGACTGCAGGCGCTCTTACATCCTTCATTCTTTATAGCCTAACAGGTACTTTCCTCATTGTCTACAGCCTGCAAACTGTACCTGTCATGGGAAAATTATGTTTGAGTTTAGCTTTCGTCTTAGACATAATCATAAGACACTTAAAAAATTTCTAGGAAACTCGACCAATATTATAGATTTTTTGTTGTAAAAGAACATTCTGCATTTAAAAAAAAAGAATATTGAAAGTTTTCAAAGTGTGATAGGTTTCTGTACATGATTATTAAAGATTGGGAAATTTCTTTTAAATGCAAAGCCTCTTAAGAGGCTCTTCCAGTTTGATTAATGTTGACAGTTACATGACTTGCGTTAGGGTTCTGCTTTGGAATTATGTAAATCACCTTATCCAATTATTTAGGGTTATGTTAAACCAACTGTCTTAACCAAAGCCAGCATGCTTTCAATTGTATTGTTTGGTTGCTTGTAACTGCCTCTTTTCTTTCTGTCTTCAATTGTTTCTTTGAAAGCTTTATAGCTACTAAAACTTTACAAAACTAATAAATTTATCCATCTGCAGTTGGGTCCTCGGTATCCTCTTTATCAGGATTATATACAACAACAATGAAAGCTGCGGGAGCAAGCAGGAGAGTTTTTCAGCTCCTGGATCGTATCTCATCCATGACAAGATCAGGAGATAAGTGCCCTATTGGGTCAGTTAGTTGCACATCCTAGTACTTTTATCCTTTTATTGAGATTGAAGTAATATTATTCTGAGTAATATTGAAGCCTTGATGGCAGAAATCCTGATGGAGATGTGGAATTGGATGATGTCTGGTTTGCTTACCCTTCTCGGCCAAGTCATATGGTACTTAAGGTAATAATGAGAATTGATATCTTGCGAACAAGAGGATTGCATCAATGCATAGATATTTTGACAGTGAAATCAGCCTCATTGATCTAACCCTTTCATGCATAGGATTAGGACACTATAAGCTGAAAGAAGATTAGTACAACATAAAGGAAATGAAACGTCAGTTCTAAGATTCAATTGGGTCTGCTCTGTTGCCCAGAAATCTTACTTCGGATTGAATTATTGAAAGCCCCCCTCATGGTTATAGTTAGTGCCACAATAGCTTTTGTAGTTTTCAGAGTTGGTCTTAGTTTAAGGTCCTAGAATATGACTTCCACTTACCTAGTGGTAAAATATAATTCTATGGCCAACACACAAAGAACACACCAGAGTTACTAAATGTATTGGGCTTTTACATCTTCAAAGTTATAGCCTTCACTTTTTCCCACCCTCCCATCTCGTTTGGGAAGATTGTTGGGTTCCACTTTTTTTAGTCTCTCTCTCTCTCTCTCTCTCTCATTACGATCCTCCTTCTTCTCATTCCAAAATTAGTATAAGTCCTCAAATACATATTGATAAGAATCTAAAATAACCCCTCAATCACCAAATAAAATCATTCTTTTATATACTCTCTAAGAAGTTAATATATCTATTTATGATTATTATTGTTGAATTGTTATACAAATATTATAAATAATATATTCAAAATAAGTTTTAATATATTTTTTAAAAATCTTTAAAAATAATTTCTCTATCTAATGATCTTAATTAAATGAACATATTAAATGTCAAACCGTCCATAAGATATACTTTGATAAGAAAATTAACTTTATGTGGCAACTTTTACATGTTTATTTCATTAAATTCCAGATAACCATTTTCTTCCTTAAATAGTGTTTTTTTTTTTTTTAATTTTTTTTTTTTTTTTTTAATTTTTTATTCTATTGAATGAACATTTATATCTGCACAAATTTTTTTATCTAACTTTTATTTTACGCATGCCCCAAAGAAAATGGCTAGCTCCATCACTACAAGTCTACATGTGACTCCATCTACAACCACTTTTTTAATTGCAGGGAATAACATTAAAACTGAGGCCCGGTTCAAAAGTTGCTCTTGTCGGTCCAAGTGGTGGTGGAAAAGTAATAATATTATCCTCAACTTTTCATTTTCATTTTCTCTTGTATCATTTTTGCCTTTACGTGAAATGAGTAAAAAAGCAAATTTGACTTTTTTGAATGTTACAATTATTTATTTGTCTATTGCAGACGACAATAGCCCACTTAATTGAGAGGTTCTATGACCCTCTCAAGGGAAAGATTTTGCTAAATGGGGTTCCACTAGTGGAAATATCACATGAATATCTCCATAGAAAGGTAATTTTGTTTTTGGATATTTTTCTGTTCATGCATGTAATTTAGTAGGGTTTATTAGTAGAGTGTCTTCACTCGTCTACTACCTGCAAAGAAAACTGTAGCTATATCAGAGATGACGGCTGCATTCTCTATACAGCCCGCATGGAAGTTATAAGCATGCCCATGAGCATTAGCATTCCATTGTACTGCTCTCAATCATCTACGATCAATAATATTTGCAACAATATCATTTCACCTCTGAAAGCAAAATCATGGGAACTTGGTAAGATAATGAACAAAAGTTTCCTATTTTTCTTCATGAAAGTTTCCCATGGACAACCTTTTCTGTCTAAGCATGTTCTTTCCAAGCGTCACTGAAATTACCCAGCCAACTCACAATGATCTGGATCTTCAAACTCCCATGTCATATGCTGGCACCATTTTCATCAACTCAATTCTTGACTCATAACCCACCTATGGCAATGAGATTTTTGTTCTTTTAACTAATCCAGCAAAGAGTGAACTATAAAAAGATACCTAATTTAGACAGAGTGATTTGATTTCACTCTCCTTTGATGTCTGAAAATGTAAGCTATAGCAGTTTTTGTCATCTCTAATATAATGAATCTAAAATGATACCTAATTTAAACAGAGTGATTTCATTTCACTCACCTTTGATGTCTGAAAATGTAAGCTATAGCAGTTTTTGTCATCTCTAACATAATGAGTCTAAAATAAATATTTTGCATAGCAATAAAGAGACGAGGACGAGGTAAATGATTTTCATTTGACTTTTGTGACAAATTTGAATGGTTTAAATAATAGGGGCATTTTTAGTAGCTGCTAATGTTATCACCCCTCTCTAATTCACTCAAAAGATGTGTACTTAATCCTTGGGAGGGTAAATGTAATGTTAATACATCTCCCATTTATCATGCTCTCTTCATTTATGATGTCTAACCACAGTTTGTAATAACATAATCGTAACGACAACTTATATTTTTCTATTTTTATGTTTTTACAGATAAGTATAGTGAGCCAGGAGCCTGTTCTTTTCAATTGTTCCGTGGAAGAAAACATTGCCTATGGGTTCAACGGAAAAGCAAGCTTTACTGATATAGAAACTGTATCTGTGAGTTTAATTCTTTCTCCCCCTTTTCCTTTGGACAAATGAGCATCTTCAACTTTTACTATTCTCCATTTATACTGATAAAGAGATAAATGTTCCAGAAAATGGCTAATGCCCATGAATTCATAGAAAAGTTTCCAGAAAAGTATCATACTGTTGTTGGAGAACGAGGATTGAGGCTTTCAGGAGGACAGAAACAAAGAATAGCAATTGCGAGAGCACTACTAATGAACCCAAGGGTTTTGCTACTGGATGAAGCCACTAGTGCTCTAGATGCCGAGAGTGAATACCTTGTTCAGGTAAGATTGGCAGATCTTAGTAATTCATGGATTTGAAAAGTACCAAGTGCGTTGCATATATATAAGCTGATGACGTACTGGGCCAGCGCTATGTGACTTAATATTCATATCTACCTTCGTTTCGTTTTTAAAAGAATTCATATTTTCTTTTTTCCCTTTTTGTAATTCTCTGTAGTTTAAGTATAGATTCAAAGTCTCCTCCAGCCTTCCCCCTACAGAGGACCTTCAGTTTCTTCCTTTCCAATCATTTATTATTCTTCTTGTTCTTGCTTTTCAAGAATAGATAACAGAGTATAGCTTACATCCTGTGTTGTGTGCACATGACGCAAGCTGCGGGTGTCACATCAATTCTTGGGGACGTCAGACGTGTGGCACCTCAGCTTGTATCATGTGTGCACATGCACAGGACACAAACCAAACCTTGGATAATAAACTGTATACTTTTGGTCTGGTCATAGAATCCGGCGGAGCTGCTCAACTTTCTTGTATGAATGTTTGCTAGTGTCTCTGCTGTCCCATTTTAACATTTTCTTGGCCACCTATAGCTTATTCCTTTCCAGCCCCAAAATTATCAGAAAAGAAAAGAAAATGTTCACCTTATTTTTATGCGTCAGGAGCTACATCCTTCCCTTGAAATGCTTTATTTACATAAGACTGTGCTGGCAAGCACGCCTATTAAGATATTTAAGCTAGCAAAGTAATTTGTAATTTATTGTAGCTAGCAAAGTTGTATATTCAACATTGATCCTTGCCCTAGACCTTTCTTTACTGATTAAAATGAAGAAGAATAAGAAGAAAAAACAAAGATATACAAAATGTCCCCGATTTTATCTATTGTACTCTTAGATGAATTTTATTGAGTTCATTTATCAAACATATCAATTAACCAATTCTAATGCTATATATAGGATGCCATGGATTCTCTGATGAGGGGTAGAACTGTTCTTGTCATAGCGCACAGACTTTCAACTGTCAAAAGCGCGGACAGTGTTGCAGTTATAGCAGATGGTCAGATAGCGGAAAGCGGCACCCACGAAGAGCTACTCAGCCAGGATGGAATTTACACTGCGTTGGTGAAGAGACAGTTACAAGCCCCAAAGACTGAAGTGTAGTTTAAAATGATTTATGGCCAAATCTATGAATCAAAATGACAAGTGAGGTCACTCTATTGAAATTACGATTCTGGCTTTTCCTACTTAATATTACAAGATGTATACAAACCTTGTAACTTCTCAAATGTTATGGAAGTAAATAAATAGCCAGATAAACCAAAAAGGCGTGCTTAATGTTATTTTATATAATTAGTTTTGGATTAGTGCTGGCCCCTAACGTCTCTTTAGTTGTACTAATATCTAAATGTAACAAGGTCTAAACTACGGAATTCACCTTACAGGTCAAAGATTAAGACTCACAATTAGATATCTTGTGTTGATTTTGTGGTGGAGGGGTGCATTTACAGCAGTCAAGTTTGTGAGTATCCTTCCATCAATAGAAGATTTAGCATAGGTAGTATGATAAACAACTATGAATTAAAATGGCATCCCATGAAAATTCCCAATAGATTAGGTCTTTGTTCCAAAATCAAAAATGGGAATCAAAAGCCTGTAAATCAGAACCACATTACAGTCATGGCTATCTCATGATAAAGATCTTCTAAACAAAATTTTGCTATAAAGAAAATAATAATAACACTTCAACGAATCGCCAAGCCTTGCATTGCCTGTGAGCCATCTTCAGTGACCCTGTTAGCTTGAATGGTGCTGATGACATTGGCAATATTACCCTGGAAATGGAAACAAAATTATGCAATTAATTACCTTGTACATAAACAAAGGAGATGTTTTATCTAATCATTCTCCCACAAACAATTACGTCCGTATCCATGGACAAAATGATCAGCTAGTCAACAAGAAATCTGGTGAGAATCACACCAGCATAGCAAACCCAACACTATCAAAAAAATGATTCAATTTTTTTATCTCCAAGATAAACATGATTTTTCTTTAGTAGTCAGAAGAACATCAATAAACCAGAGACTTCTTTCCTTCTTGGCAATTACATAATTTTTTTTATAAGTAATTCAATCTTATAAAAAACCAGCAGCAGAGGGCGCAATCCAATTTATATGGGAGGTATATTAAAGGGAGCATATTTATTTCAAAGAAAATAGGGTAAGTTCTTTACCCTCCATGCTGCAAGCTTTGTTCTAAGCGTTTCCCACTGATGCTGCCCAAACACACGCTCAGTACAACGGCTGCATATCAAACATAAATTTTTAGGGAAACAAGAAATTGACCTGTTATTATCTGACTATGAACCACAGATCAACAGCCAAGTACTGAAATCAGATCTTGCTATAGTCAAAACCAATTAGAGAGAGAGAGAGAGAGAGATCTAAGAGTGCACCTCACAATCACAACTTGATTCATTTGGTCCATTTTACAGTCAATTAACTTAACAGTTATTGCCTTAACAACCCACAATTCCACCTCATCATCATTGATCTGCAATATAAACCAATATATTAACCAAAATGCAAAAGAAAAACCCCACGACAAGGGAGGTCAAAGAAATTTACTCTAAGTGTATCTCTGATAAGCGCATATGGAATCTGGCCAGATTCATCAGAGGCAAGATCCACCAGTGACATCAACCGCATCTTCATGATACAGTCTTCATGTACAAGACCTAAACCATTGCAAGGAGCGTATTCCAGGCAAAAATTTAAGCTATGTGAAGTTTAATAAAGCTTAGCTCATCTAATTTGCACAATATTGAAATTTTACCATAGCTCTTAAGCAAAGTAGAATTTGCAGCATGAAACTCTAGGTAGGCATCAAGCCTCTGAGTCAGATAGATTTTGAGAAGCTGATATGCCAATGCATATTTAGCATCCTTCTCCAACTGGCCTACAGCAGGCATATCTAGCAAATCACACTGCAATGTAGCAATAAAGAGTCAATTCCACGAGCTAAAAAAAAAAAAAAAAAAAAAAAAAAAAATCTAGGTAAAGGTAAAGGAAATAAAGAATATGGAAGACATGCACATGTTGATGCAACCAAAAAAAAAAAAAAAACTTAAGGTGATGCCCAAAATCCTAACAGAATAAATCATGTCTAAAATTTGGCATTCTCCAAAAAGCAAGGCATATCACACAACCTATCTTTTCTCCATCCAAGATCATGAAAAGTAAAACAAAACAATAAATTATTCAGCATCCACCTTTTCCATTCAAGAATTGAAAAATTAGAACAGAAAAATAATGTAGAAGTCATTGGAGTTCAACATTTTAATCAAATCACTCCTTAAGACATGCTCCGTTATCAAATTGCTCTCTCCATACACCTTCATTAGGATTTTTAACGGAAATTATGACACCTAGGTGTAAGATAGGTTAGACACAATAAAATAACACGTGTACAAAAGTGCCACCTCAACTTGACACAAGGCCAAAATAAAAAAAAAATAAATAAATAAATTAAAAAAAATAGGTGAGGGGGGTGATTGGTACCCAGCCACACATCTGTTGAGGGATGGTCCGTCCCCCTCCTTTTTTCTTCATTTTTGTTTTTTTTTTCTTTGCTTTCCTTCTGGGGTTCTTTTTTTTCTTTTTCTTTTTTTTTGTCATGCATCAAGCTAAGGTGGTACTTCTATACACGTGGAATATTTTATTGGGTATAACGTAGTCTTACACCTATGTGTCACAATTCCAAAAAAAACTCTAACACAAGTTTACACAGAGAGCAATTTGATCACATAACATACCTCATAGAGTGATTAGATCAATTTTAAAACCTAGGGAGTGTTGATAAAAGGTTAAACCCCAAGGACCGCTACAGTATTTTTCGCAAATTAGAAACCAATTCTAGAAAAAAACCTAAGGTATAACAAGCAAAAGATTCTCCAAAGTATTCTAAAAGACCTATTTTTAATGGATTCTAAAAAGAAGTGCATCAGTAATACTTGCAATATCCGCAGCACAAACAATTGGGATTATATTAAGCTAGACTGAGTTAAGATGACAGCTTTGAAAAAGTATTTGAGGCTATTTTGGCCTTTTCTGCCATAATTAACTCAAGTAATGTTTTCATATTGCATTTCTTGCAAGGTTTTTACTTACAAATAGTTTTTTTTTTTTTTCCCTTTTTGTTAAGCAGCAAAGGTGGGGAGTGGGGTGATGACACTCCCTACCCACAGCCCTAGGAAGGCATCTCTAAGAAGGGTATAACTGAGCAACCACATAGATCTAGGTACCGCCCACTTCAACTTAAGTGTAGTGAGATTCAAAACCAAGTACTGCAAGAAGCCGAGTGCATTTACCACTAGTCACCATATTGTTACAACCATTATTTGTTTAAGAGGTCATTGCTCATCTCAGACCGTTAAGTTGTTACAGCACAAAACCATTCTACTGTTCATTGCAACTACATTATAATAGAAGATTCCTTTTGTTTCAATCAGTACATAAAAAGATTAAAAAAAAAAAAAATCCCTTTTCTCTGAGATCTGAAAGCAATAGAGAGAGCCAAGCACCACGGTAAGGTTTCTTAAATTACTTGGCTACCAGAAAGAAAATATTTAGCATATTAATAAGGAAACTTACAAAATACACAACACTATGTTGATAGAACATATAATCGTATGGATATAGAGTATATGCCCACATAAAGCACCATACCTATACTCATAGTAGCTAATAAAGTCATTGAGTTCTATAAGAGTGTTGATACCTGAAACATGTCAGGTGCCTTCACAAAATCCACAATTGCGTGTACAGCTTCTTCCTTGGCTTCACTCATTTTATATGCATCTTCACCAGAGAAAGTCGCCAAGTATTTTGTGAGGAATTTGAAAGAGTCCTTTGCTGAACTGGAATTTAAGAAAAAAAAAAAAAAATCATAAAAGCAAATGGTAATGCATTAATCAAGAAAAAAAAAACTAATGATGACATAGATAGACAATGAGAACATGTTTTTTTTTTTTCTTTGATTCAGTAGTAAACTTGCAAGCCAACACCGTGCCCTGTCCTATTGATATACACAACTAGTTTCACTATTGTGTGAGAGAAACCCTTCCCCTCATACCTCTTATTTTCTTTCAAAACATTTGAGATGGTAAGAAAGAGTTCTCGCTGATCAGATATCCCGATATTCCACTCTTTGAGGAAGCTATCCATCTTTTTGAATGAAGGAGTGATGTATTCAGTGACTTTCCCATTGAGGGCCAAAGTTAGGGCCTTCATGTAAATATGGAACTGATTGTATGGGTTCACCAGTAGGTTGTACAGATTGAACAAGCTAGAAGGAAAAAGGAACAAATATGAGAGACTGTCTTCAAAACCTTATAACCTAAAATTACAATCATAATGTGACCTTACATCTTTAACCGCAATGCAGGTTTATCATTTGGTTGCTGAATAATTTTCCCAGATATAAGTTTTGCCATCTCAATCTCTTCATCTGGACTTTCAGACTTAGTAACAAGATTGCAGATAACAGTGAAGATACACTCAAGATCTGAAGAAGATATCAACAAACAGCAATTTTTGTTCATATGAATGATAACATTGGTAAGTATCCATAAAAACACAAACAATAATTTTCAGTAGTTTAACGCTCACTAAATATTACATGATGTAATTGACTAAGTTCACACCGGCAACCACAGTATTCACAATATTCAAAGTATCATTAATCATCTTATCTGTGCCATAATTTTTGCCTTAAAATGATGAAGACATGTTCAAAATAATTCAATCAGGAAACTACAAACAGATGCACCATCCTAAAGTTAAATTGCTAAGAAATTGGGGTAGATAATCCTATAATAACCCCACATTATGGGAAAACAACGAGAGACCGCATATTGCAGCATTATTGAAGAACCAAAGCATTTTTCTAGTAAGAGAGTGAATTCAATATTTAATTATTAATGAATAAATTCAACAAAGAAAATGGGAGGAAAATAAACTCTAATTCTTGTACTTTCCTCTCCTAACATAAACCTTTATTTATTTTCCAATAATGATGAAATATAGGAGCACACATGTAACGACCCAGGGAAAGTGCAAACCACATATGCGCTATCATTTCAAAAGGACTAGTCAAGTTGCAATTGGAGCTCCCTCGAATTATTTATAAAACTCATTCTCACCTAATAAGGAACTAATATGAGACGTAGCATGTAACACCCCGGACCCATATTGGGAAGATGAAGAGTAGCCCACATAGGGTGGGTGGTTTGTTACTAGGTAAAATGGGGCTTTATAACGAATTCTAAGAAAGCTCCAAATTGACTAGTTTTTTTGTGGTCATAATGCAAATATAGCTAGCGCTTTTTTCTGCACCATTATATAGCACCCATAAGCACTACTTGTATAATTCACCCGCTTAATGTAAGCAATTCATCTTCCCAATGTAGGACTAACTTTATGAGGTGTCACAACACAACTCCAAATGGTCCTGGAGTTGGAACAAAAACAAACCCCAACCAACACATATCTAGAATCAATAAGCAGAATTGGCCATGACATAACCACCAAGGAACTGAAATGGCAGGCAATAGATCTCACGCATCCTGATAATCTACTGATTTCAATAATCCTTCCTGATACCCATAAATTTGAGGACTTCATACAAATCTCATAGAGCCTATGCGAAACTGATAACCAAGTAGTGTCTACCCCAGAAAAAACTGATTGACACCCTTTTCCTCACTCAAATTACACACTTGCACATTGTTCAGAAGCTCAAGACAGCCACCCACATTGGCGCAAATTATTCACTAAAGTACTACACAATTTTTTTTTATGAATAAAAAATATATATTTTTGGACACACACAATACTTGCAATAAATTGTCCTCGAGAATCGTAAAAACCAGTGAAAATAATGCATTCACACCTTTCTCGGCCACCTTTGAGAATATCAAGTCAGCAGAAGTGAGCATCAGCGAAGCCAATTCCACCCACTTGTTCATTACCATACATTCTTGGGCTTCCACGCAAAGTCTGTTAACTTGTGGCTCGGCAACCTGACCAATGACCAACACACACAATTTAACGCACACTGAACTGAAGTTTCAATCAGACTAGCAAGCGCGCCACATGCCCATACTAGGCCTAGTCAAATTATACAACAACTCCCAGATTTTCCCAGTACTCAAACGGATAATCACTGAATTTAATGACTACAAAAAAAATTCTACCATCAACAAAAATAAATCACAAAGTACGAATAATATTTGAGGCACACCCACATATTCACATATAAATTCAAATACACATTAATAGGCATAGAGAGATGGGTACCTCGGGGCCGGCGTCGGCCCAGGCGAGCTCAGAAGTAAATCGTACGACGGCGAGCGCGGGATCTTCCTCGGAGGTTGGAACCACGGTCGTCATTGTTGAAGCTCTCTGCAACCGCAACGAATTCAAAACCCTAGCTATTGCAGCACAGCACAGAGAGAGAGGAAAAGAGAGAGAGAAACCCTAGGTAGGCTCAATGGGGCTTGGGCTATCAGCTGCTGGAACTGTTTTAGGTTTTGATATGCTATACTAGACGGTTCTTACGGTCCATAACTTGTTAATTATATTTACTCTTATCCTTTTCCCCTCACGTGTGAATATATTGGGTTTAAATTACATTTAATGTAAATTTTGTGATATTATACTACTCAATCAAATTTTAATTAAATTAATATTCTGTTAAGTTTGATTACATGTCCTATAAATATTTATTAAGCATGTTAGTTTTAAATTCATCAAATATTATTTAGTATTTACTCTCAACTTCATTTGCTTGGTGGAATTTTAGATTATAAAATATATAATCTTGAGCATGTTTTAGATAAGAGAGCTTTTAATCTCGAATTTTCTGGATATTTTGTAAGCATGATGAGTACGCGGACATAATATAATCCTATAGTGGATTTTGAAAAAGATAAATGGTTTACGCCAATATTTTTCTCGTTTCATCTTACAAATTAATCAGAAGATTTGTGGACTTATGTAGACTCCACACAAATTTAATAATGGACCCCACAAATTTAATGGTTAATCTATTAAATTTGTAAAAGAATATAAGAAAAATATTGACAAATTATTGATGGGCAGTTAAAAAGTTATTAAGTTGTGTAACATTTAGAAAGAGTTGTATCATAACCCATATGAATTTTAAAATTATCAAAATACATTATTTTTTTAACATTTTATTAATAAAAGTTCAATCCATGCCCCATCTTTCATCTATTAGTTTTTTTCTTTATTTTAAATTACTTTGAATGATCACCGTGCAAAGAAATGATGTGCTCAGTTGCCACCATGGAATGACCTTGGCAACTACATGTCAAATGATGTGCTCAGTTGCCACCATGGAATGACCTTGGCAACTTCATGAAAATTTATTGCATTTTGTACATTTTCAGAAAGAGAAATGTTAGAATTTAATGAAAACTCCATATTTTGTCCATAAAAGTCTAGACGGTAAAATACCACATTATTTTTTTTAAAAGAAAAAAGACAACAAAAAGAAAATGATATGGCATCGTGTCACATAGACTTTTATAGGCAAAATATCGAATTTTTATTAGATTATAGCATATATCTTTCAAAAAATGTCTATATAACTTTGTGCTCAGTGATTTTGGAGATTCGTAGATGAGATGCAATGAATAATTTGGAACTCATCTTATAGTCTTCATGGCAGGTAAATGAATCAAATTTACTTTACACAACATAATAAGTCACTTATATAGGGATGAGATCCAGAATTCTTCTTCTTACTCCTATCCCTCCTATTTGGTCAGATGCTCTGTGAGAGGGCTCTCCTGTTCGGGTAGGGGACCTCTCTCACATGCCCCTGTTATTACCCTTGCCATCTTCTCTTTGGGCAGTTGAAGATTATGATAAAAAGATCAAATATTTAAACAGATGCTCGGCCAAAAAAAAAAAAAAAAAAGATTAAATGCTAAACAAGGGACGAGCATTTTATATGAAATCCATGACCAAGCATGTCCAAACCACATGAATTACACAAGGCAATACATAACTCTGCACAAGGACAGAGTACAATTGTTCTTTTTAGATAGAAATACTAATGTTCATAATAATGAATGGCGTCCGCTCTGCTGCGCGGTTGATGCATTCTTAAGGATCAAAGACATCACTTCCCACCGTCACCGAAGAGGTACCCCAGGGAAGATCCGCCGCCAGGGGCAGCATGAACCTTGGTGGATGGCCGATCCTGGACCCACAAATACAAACCATTGTCAAAACATTATCACAATATTATGATTGTGGGACTTAAAAGAGATCCTTGACAACCAAATTGCACAATCAAGGACAAATCACCTAATCAATATTCTTCTGGCAAAGAGCACAAAAGAAAACAATACATAAGTACAGTTACAAGCTCCCCCCAAACTATAACAAATATGATATGCTCCAGATTGATAAGCATTAGGTGTCATGGGTGCACGTTGAATACTTTCGCCTTTGATTAGAAATTGAGGAAAAGAGACAAAATGACATTAGTATAGGCTAGCAAGGTAACGTTACTAGAAGAGGAACTGAAATATGGTTAATCTAGCTGTATTTATTCAAAATTTGAGCCAGAGGTGCACGTTATTTTTATAATGTGCTGCAATATCAATAACATTAGGAGGTGGTTGGACGGACATCTATGTAGAAATTGATTCAGCACATTGCTTTGAAAACCAAATCTCAACAAAAAAGCAGGAAATTTATACACAGAGGAACGTACCATAATCACCAAGAGGGCTCAAGCCAAAGAACACATGGACCCCCGAATGGAAATATTTTGGTTTCCAGGGTGTCCAAGTCATAATAACATACAGAAAGTCTCTATGCCATGCCAAAAATTTTATGTTTATGCATCAGAGGATTATTCAACCAGCCGATAGTTCTGTATAAAGCAGAAAAAACAAACCAAGCTCAACGATGGCCCGCAGTAGTGATGCAGCCCCCACCTCGTGCCATATCAAGCATATGGGAGTGTCTGTGACCCTACTAATAATGTATGAAGGGTATGACGCCTATGCTATTCATAATGTGATTGAAGGTTATGAATTTGGGACCATTACCCAGCCAAACCAACTTCTTACACTTCCCCATTCTAAAAGAAAACAAAATTGTGCATAGAGCAGTCCATTAAATCAGAACACACACAGTGCAGATGCCATTTGATCAGCCCCTTTTTCTATTTCACATGCCAACAAGCTGCAACAGGAAAAATTCCCATTAGTGTACCAATTCACTAACAGGAAAACTCTCAGGTTGGAACTTGGTATGGCCAAGCAGTCCAGGTGGATGTCACAAATTACAAACAAACAATTTGACCAGACAACTTCTACAAGGAGGGATTCTGATTTCTAACATGTTCCTTCCCCAACTATACCATTCTGAAGACTCAAGTAACCTAAAATATTTGATGAGCCTACGGATTTAGGAGGAAAAATTCTATGAGAAAATCGAACATCAGTTAAAAATACTATTGAATATAGTCTAAATCATTCTTACATTCTTGACTAGCATCATACCGTAATAAAATTGCCACAGTTCTGCCCCTCTGCACGGAAGTAATTGTTAGTAAGATGCCCAGGAACACCTGCTGGAATCTCCTTATCGATTGGTTGTGACGCAGAAGCAGGCGCAGGAGCAGGTGCAGGCGCAGCAGCAGGCTTTTGAGAAGGCTCATTGTTTGCTGCTGGCCCTTGGTTCTGAGCAACTTGGGCATTTTTAGTGGTCTCCCCACTTCCAAATAGATAACCCAAAGAACTCTGCCCACCACCGGCGCTTACACCACGACCCATTTCCTCTTCTAATCAATCAGATACCCAAACTGCACATAATTTCCAATGATAAGAACATTTACACTTCATAATACAGTTTGCTTTCGGCACATATGACATATGGAAGTGAAAACAAGACAAGATATTGTTAAGATGTTAAAGAAAATACCACCAAATGTGCATACAAGATACAGGAAGTTATCATGAAGTTATCATATATTATACAACTTTTACACATGCAGATACAATCATAGAGAGAGAGAGAGAGAGAGAGAGAGAGCAAGGTTATTTATTAATGTGCTTATCTATTTTCCATAAATCTGCATGATTTGACTGGTAAATGGGCACCGACACTGGATGAGAAAACTAACCTCCCCTCCTCTCATGCTATTGTTCCAGATCTACGATCCCATTTCTTGTGCTGAACAGTGAGCACAAAAATTCTGGGCTTTTCGAAATATTCTGGCAGAAGATGGTAACAATCTCTAACCTAAGCCATGACCACACAAATTTCCTACATTTTTTTGAGACCTTCCCACACTACATATCTCGATCCCACCATTCTCAATGCCCAGCTTAGAATACCCCTTTGCTACATGCAAAATGACATTTGATATGGGTCTTTCTCACTCTTTTCATACCCATGAAACTTTTGAAAATAATACAGCCCGGAGGAGTAAAGCTTAAGCTTGTCAAAGTCAATTTCACATCAAAATTCTAAAATGTCCAATAACGTTCACATAACCAACAAGCAAAACTTCCAAAATCTGTCAGCTTTGTAAAACAGATCCAAATTGCAAGAGAAAATTTCATTTGCACAATTACCCACGTACATATTTATAAACAAAAATCAGATAACAGAGTTTAGAAGAAACCCACAAATGAACCCAAATGCGGAAGAAAGACGGTTATGAGAAATGGGATCTGAGCTGCGAAGAAGCACAAAGGAGTGGTGGGTTGAATTTCGTACCTTTCTTGTCGGGGCTGAAATTTGAAGCAAAGCCAACAGAGAACGAGAAGCAACCAAGCAAGTTGTATATATTTATAGCGAAATTTTTTAAAATAAATTGGTGGGAGAGAGAGCGAGTTCTTTTTTCATTTTTTTTTCTCGGGGGGGTGTGATGTAGGCGGATTGACGTGGTCAATTTCTGAGCTGGCATTTTTGGGTTTGGGTTAAAGGGGTGGGTCGGTCTGAGTTGGCAAAGTGATGGGACTCACGTGGATTTGCCATTTGGGACCAACCAAGGGATACGATGCTGATTTCGCATCAATCACCGCTTGATGATTTGATATGTCGGACACCCTTAGCATCTGTACGACATTGCAGTACTCCCCATTGATGCCGTTTCAGCCTTTTCAGAATTTTTTTTTTTTTTTAAAAAAAAAAAACACATAATTAAACTTTATGAAAATGGTTACCAAGCAATTATGTGAAGAGACACTTTACACCGTGGATCACAATCACATGTGGATCGGAAGTAGTGGGAAAATGACAAGATTGACATATCAGTTTCCCACAGCTATTACACAGTTCAGCTCGGATCAGTGAGCGGGGACCGTTGTGGTGCACTTTGCTTCTACGTTTATGCTTTCTTGTTGCTGAGGCAAAGAAAAGCCAAAGGTGAGTGGAGCTTTACCCCAAAAATGGTCCAGCATCAAGTTTAGAGTATACTCAAGTTTTCCCAATAGTGGTTTTTGCCTAATTCACGAGTTTTTTTTTTTTTTGGTAAGTGAAGCCACAATCAAGGATTTAAGATCCCCTACGATCTTCTGTTTAAGGAAGAGGGGTAGAAAAAATTGTAATGGCTATGAAAACTACCTACTAATTGGGAGCAAGAATAATACTACAAATCGCCAATTATAAGGAATCTTAGTCCCACAATCAGTATATGTATAGCTGGGATTTGGATCGGGGTGCATTTGTATAACATCGTGCTTTGGATTTTAGATTTGATAACAAGATTCATTTTCATCATGAAGTAGATCATGTGAGCCCAAGAGATAAATTGTACTAAAAGTATTAAACCCAAATAATGAACAACGTGATCCTCCTTTCCAATATTACCATTACCCATTTGGCTGATATTAAGGATGTTTTGTTAAGTTAGAATATTAATTAATTGACTATATTTATTAATTTTTAATTACTTAACTCTATATGATAAGTGATAATTTATCACGTAAATTTTTAGTAATCAAATAACACCAAAGTTAGGAGATCCCAGCCTAACACTATAATACTTGTCCACAATTTTGCTTGTTTGTATTGTCAATATCCAATAGTTTTTTATAGATTAAACAATTATTTGAATTTTAAGAATTTAAAGAGGTAAAATTCCCAAAGAATTTTAAAAGATCCTGATTGATTAACCAATAAGATTTTGATGTGAGTGTTATTCTATTGCATGCAATACATATAGCTAATATAAAGGGGCAAGGTGAATCCCACCCTGCTATGCAGTGCATACAACAGATTATCACAAGAATGCACCCAAACTGTTGGGTATTCCAAGAATAATTGAGTAGCATAAATATAAACATCTCTTGATTGCAAAGAAAACCCGGAAAGATATGTGAAAATATTTTACGTTCTGACAAAAGCACTACATGGTCCTAAGGAGTATCTCAATCGACTGTAGACCACGCCTAATAAAGTAGAGGTCACTAGTTCGAATCCCCCCTCCCCCTTCCCTTGTGTGGACATGTCCAAAAAAAGAAGAAGCACTACATGGATTTTCTTTTCAATGCTATGAGCATATACATGATTACTTGAAACTCTGTTATAATGCAACTGCATACATCAATGAATCCAGCAGTTTTCCTATATCATGTCAGCAGAGCTTTAGCAGAAGAAATCTCTAGACACCATCTAGCTACAAGGCTGATTTTAAGTTGAGGGGATCTTTGAGATCTCTACCAATAATTTGTGTAGGGCTTGAGGCTTTGAGAAAAATGGCGAGTGATCAGCGCCTTTGAGCCGAAAGACCCGTTCTGGGGGGCTTGTGTTTATCATGCTCTCTTGGAGAGTGATGGGTGTAGCATTGTCTTCTGGAGTTTCTATATAAAACCGCCGTACAGATCCATATTTCATGTCAGTAAGAGAGAGTTTCTCTAAAACTGGCGCAAAGGGTATTGGCCTCATTGAAACAGATGCCAAAGCAACATCCTAGAAGGGAGAAGTAGAAAGCAATCAGCAAGAACGATAGAAAGCATGAGTTAAGAGAATATGGGAAATGACACGTGAGAATATATAAAGACAGAAACATAAGAGAGAGAATTTAAGAAACAAAGAGTATTTGCAACTTCAATAAGAATGGATTCTAAGGGCTACTCAACTGGGTCCTCTATTTGCGCAACCAAACTAACAAACTGGTAGGGAAAGCATCACACTTGGAAATAAAACTCTACCACACATTTGCATTTAATTTCACTTTCAAATAAAGAGATATGGGCCTTGCAAACTTTTGTAGAATGAGCATTGCTTCAAAGTTGAACAGAAACAAATAGCATGGCAAGCAATAGCAGCCACCTAAAAGCCACACTTCTCAGAAGTCGCTTCCCAACACAGAAACAAACAGACAAACTTCTTAGGATCCATTTCAAAGTCACTAAAACATTTAGTCCATTGCACATGTTCCAATAATCATTGAAAAAAGAATTATTCATCATGTTTATGATTTCAATTGGTTTAATGTCCATGCCAGCACACACAGATATTGCAAAGACCCAGCCAAGACATACTAACATGGTGCTATGTGTCTCTTTCTCATTGTTGACTTAAACAATTCTAGTACCAAAAGACATGTTGGCAACTCCGTCATCAGCATCCCCAGTGTTATGGAGATAACCTATTCAGAACTACAATGTTCACAGATGGACAATCTTAATTCTGAAGGTCTAGTCAAAGAAAATACCAAGCAACAACAACGTAAGAGTGCACATGCACATTCACATGCTTCTCCACATGTACATATGTGTGTATTTCAACATATTATTTTCCTAAAACGCTTGTGAAAGCAGTGTCTTTGAATTTTGCTATATCGTATCACAAGGGATTTGAATGACCTCATCAAATAATAAACACAATAGGTTTTCATTAGTAATATAATTCATAAAAATAAAAATGTACCTTGGCCGGACTTTGGTTGAATAACAAATCCCTCAACAATGATTTATTTAAATCAATAGCAGTTGGAGGGTGATCATTCCCATTTGCATATAAAAATACCTGAGCCTGTCGCATTAGATCATTTGAACCTGCCTGCAATTTTAATTTTGTGCAAGTCAATGTCACCAAGACCATTTATATAAATAAACGTTTATATTCAAAAATAACAACAAATCCCATTTACAGCTGAATTATCATAAGAGGAACCCAAGGGTCAGACATTGGTTAAAATTCATCTTCACCTCTGGACTCACCAAGGTTCACCCCTCAATGTGTCAGGCTCACAAAGCTTGTACCATATCCTGAGGCCAGAGCCACTTCTAAACCCAAAATTTTGGTCTCGAGTTGAGCGGGGGGCATCATTTCATTCTATGAAGGTATTGAGTACTATATCAGAGCAAAGGCAAGATTTTCTTCATTCTCTCTCTCTCTCTCTCTCTCTTGGGTGGTGGGGGGAAGAGAGTGGAGTGGGGGAGGTTGACATCTTAAGGGACAAAAAAAAAAAAAAATAAAGAGGAGAGCTAAACTCTACATTACAGGCAACCCTCACCATCAACAGGTGCCATGACAGGAAATTCAACTGTGTGGAGGCAGAAAGCTAGTTCCAAACAGAAAAAGGAAATCCAACCTAAAGTATCCTTAATTCCTATGACTTCAATTTTGAAATGCAATTGGTTAGGGGAGGGGTGTTCCACTAACTGGGACATAGAAATTGCTCAAGTTTCAGATAGAAAGTTCACAGTTCATAAAATTTCAATATGCTAGAGTGAAGGAAAAACCTGTTTGGAAAACATATCAAGAGTACTTTGTCCATTAGTCAACATAGCTGCAGCAATAAAAATAGCCTTTGAAATTTTAAAAGGAAAAGACTCCATTGCATATGATATACATGCACCACCAAAATCATGTCCCACCAAGATGACCTGCATAAATATCAAAAACAAAAAGATAAGGAGACAGAGTAAGAGATATATTCAAGAAAAAGAAATGTTCTACTAACTTATATACAAATTCAGGTTCAAACAGAAAATAACACAAATGTAAATCCAAAGAATATGAGTGGGAATAGCAAATAACTTCCATAATAGAACCAACAACATTTCATCGGCAGTATTCACTATTCTAGTTGAAAATATAGATTGAGTGAAACCATCAAAAGGTTTTTGATTAAGGCTTTCCAGACAATACAGTGTGACATATAAACCCCCGTTTCAGGTAGTTATCACCCATATATCAGTATTTTACATGCTTGATATTAATGCGACCATGATCCAAACTTCCAAATCTCTACTACAGGAGTAATTTTGAACTCAACAACCTAACAGCAAGTTCAAATTCCTATAAAATGAGCAGGTCAGATTAGTTCTGTAATCTCTCGCTGTAAATTTTTTCTGTGGTAGGTAGTTTTGTTTGTCTTATTCAGGAATGAGCAAGCTGAAGTCACCAGCAAGAGCAAGTCTTCAAATTGGAAAATTGTCTTATTCAGATTTAACGTGTGCTTGAGACATGCTTTCTGTACGCTTTTCAGAAAACTGAGAGCACTAAAAAGCATGCTCTTTTTTTTTTTTTTTTTTTTTTTTTTAACAAATGCTTAAATTATTAAAATTAACTTCAAATCTTAAAGCAACTAAAATGGACTTTTGATTTGTCATACGCACTGCTCTCCACGCAAATTTTTTCGGGGAAAATAGAAAAAAGACAATAAGACAACATTGATGCTTCAACAGTTCAACCAACAACCTTTGTGCAATTGGAAAATGCTCTTAATTATTGAAGCTAATTGGCTAAATATATTAGTATTTTGATTTTTACAAATTTTTTATTAGCAGACAAAAAGACATTGATGATTAAACCATCGACAAATGTGCAAGTGCAAAATGCCCTAATTATTTGAACTAGTAGGATAACACAGTAGCAGAGCCAGGATTCTTTCCCTGGGGGAGGAGGTCTATGACCATAATAAACACAAAGCTAATAAAGGAGAGTATTGACAATTTCTTCACTGTTCTTCTAACAAAAAGTAATTAGACTTAATAAGTTGAACCTATTACAATTATATGTTTCAGAATTTTCCTTCAATAAGGTTTGAAATTTTTTGAATATTTAAACTTTTGATTAATGCGGTGAAAACATTACTATATTAGACTATAAGCTTTTATTTGGTCAGTAACAAAAGGCAAGAAAGTAAAATAATAATAATAATAATAATAAAAGAATCTCAAAATCATGGCCAATTTCTATCTAAAATCCAAAACATCTACCCCAAGATAAAAAAATAAAAAATAAAAAATAAAATCCTTTATATCTATATATATATTTGTGGGGGCTCAAAGGATTTTTTTTTTCAAATTTTTTGGAGGGGCCAATCCAGATTTTTTTTTTGGGCGGGGGGAAAGGTCCATCTCCCTCTGCCCCTTGGTAAACATAATCATATTTTGACTTGTATTTTTTTTTTTAATTATATATTCTGAATCTTTCTCCTAGAAGTTATTACACATTATATTTAAAAGATGTGTACTTTACTTCAATCAGGCATTAGGCTTCAGGAGACCTTTGTGCTTAAGTGAGCCTGGTGCTTTTAAAGCACTAATGAACACATAAATGAAATAAAATAATAAGCAATCGAAAAGAACCTTCTCGCCCTCAGCAAGTTTTTCAAGAAAATCAGTAAGTGGCTTCACATATTGCGAAAGACTTGTAATGTTGTTCGTATCAAATGTATGAATCCCAGAACCAGTTAAGTCTATAGCAGATACTTTGAAACCACCTTCTTCTAGAAGTGCTATAGTTTTATACCAACACCAAGCACCAAAGCCACCTCCATGAACAAGCACAAAACGGCTGGTTTCTAGATCATCAAGCTTGATGTCCTGTCAAAGAGAGACATAGTCAGGAACCAAATGCAATTCAAAATGATAAAAGCTGAAAAAATTAAAAACAATATATGTGTGTGTGCATGTACGTGTGTTTGTGTTTGTGTTAGAGAGGTACCAGTTAAAACCAGAAAGTGATTAAATGCAAAGCTTTAAACTTGCATCATATAGCAAATACACAGCCTATCTGCATAAATTGAACTAGAAAGCATACTTTATGTGCTATCAAATATTGTTGATAACCAGAACGAAAATATTAGAGAAAAAAGTAAGGCGATATATGAAGCTACACAATCTACAATACATTTGTGTGTAGACTAACGTCAAAACTAGTCTTACAAGGCTAATAGAGTGCCTCAATTGATTTTGATGCATATCATCCAGTAAAATCTCAAACTTTTGAAGTCTAACACATCATACTTGGTCCCAACCAGTTGTTTCTTACTAACTTTACACATAAAGATTATCACGTCTAAGGTGTTATATTTGACCACTCATCATCTCCCTTTTTTATAAAACAAAGTGAAACCATTTCAAAATATAGCCACTCGTTGCCTTCAGTTTTACCACTTCCTGCATTTACCTTGCACCACATTATGAGCATAAAAGTAAGTAGTCACACGGGCATTTAACTATTTTTAGCACAAAGAAGAAAGTCATTTTTGTTAATTTCCTTCTGTCTTTCTATAATAAAGAAAATGCGCAGACCAAAAGTGCATCCCTAGCCACTATAAAAGGAATTGTAGTTACATAATTTTTAGTTAATGATATTACAGCAAAAGCAATGGATTCTGCCCAGTAGTGCACATTTAATAGCATAGAGACATAAATTCTACACCTAAGTCTAAATGTCGAATGACCTCCAATTTTCCATTTGAGATTCCTCTTCAATGATCGTTAATTCGTTAAAAGAGAATCCAACAGACCAAAAATAGAGACAATTACGCCGCTCCAACAACATATTTCCAATGTGGGTTTAAACCTGGGCATCTCATACAGGCATCACTCAAGAATATACCCAGAATAGCAAATTCACTTTCCAAAAGTCTTATGCTCTCTATTCCTCCAATAGCATACTAAATTCATTTTCCAAAAGTCTTATGGCCTTGTAATAAAATAATCATAATTTGTTTCCATTCCAAAAAATAAAAAATTTCAATGTCGCAAACATCATATCATCAACTAAGAAAATTCAGCATCACAAGAGAAATATACCATCGCGAGAAACCTAAAAACCCAAATAACCCAGAAACAGAAATCACACACATTTACTCATAAACTACTCCAAATTCCAACTTCACCGTCTAATTCTATAACTTCCAAAAAAGTAATAAAAAAAACCCACAAATCCAAACCTGATTAACAAGCTGCTGAGGCTGTAGCAAAGGGTCTGTGAGTGACCTGGCCCTTGAGCTCGAACTCCGGGGCAGCTGGTTGCTCTTCTTGGACCCCGAGTTCGGATAGCGAAGCGAAGCGGACCGATCGAAGGGCAGAGCACCGTTGTGCTGTTGTAAGATGATGGTGGCGGCGGCGGCTAGAGCTTGTTCTTGAATTAAAGCGTCGTCGAATTTCTCTTTACGTGAGGATCGGATTCGGGTCCAGCGATTGCTGGAGTTGGAGGCGAGCGGTGGTTGGTTCGCAAGCCGCTTTGTGGTTTTCTTCTTGTTCACTGTCTTGGGTGCGAGGCAGGCACAAAGGTTGCCCATTGATGGTGCATGTAGAAAAACAGAAACACACACACACACACAGAGATGACAGAGAGCTTTTTCAGGTGGGAGCAATTAGCAAAAGGTGGTGAACTCAGGGGCTCACAGAAACAGAGTAAGCCTAGGAGGAGGTATTCAGAGAGGAGGCGCTACGTATGTACATATATAGAGTAGGTGTGAAATGGGTGGAAAATTAAAAAAAGAAAATGGGTAACAAATATGGCCTTGGTCTTGGTCTGAATTGTCGAATTTAACCTTGGAGTTTCATCTTTTAGGTAAAGTGTACTAGTAGTAAAAACAAAAGGGCCCATGACAACTTGTCTAAATTGTCCATTAATAACTATTTACTAACAACAAATTCTTTCCATTTATTAGTAGCAATCATTACTACGGTTAGCTCAATTGATTAAAAATTACCCTGGTTACTATCACTTCCTCTCACCTTAGATGGTCATATCAAAAATAAGTAGCAATGATGCACTAAGCTATTTTTAGGTGAATATTATATAATTCTCTTTGAACTTTTTCTGCTTCTGTTTTATTATATTGATTATGGTAAAATTTATATTTACTTTTCCTTATTTTCTCATAAATAAATTGCCATTGACATGTTTTTCAAATTTATGGGTTAAAAGGCAAAGTGGCTCTTGTTACTTTTTGGGGGTTGCCTTTCTTGTAACGATGATTGAATAAAGATAAAATCACATTTT
>NC_081545.1:31729949-31745589 GCF_901000735.1 Corylus avellana
ACACAAGATATCTAATTGTGAGTCTTAATCCATGACCTGTAAGGTGAATTCCGTATTTTAGACCTTGTTACATTTAGATACTAGTACAAGTGTACAACTAAAGAGACGTTAGGGGCCAGCACTAATCCAAAACTACTTATATAAAATAACATTAAGCACGCCTTTTTGGTTTATCTGGCTATTTATTTACTTCCATAACATTTGAGAAGTTACAAGGTTTGTAGACATCTCGTAATATTAAGTAGGAAAAGCCAGAATCGTAATTTCAATAGAGTGACCTCACTTGTCATTTTGATTCATAGATTTGGCCATAAATCATTTTAAACTACACTTCAGTCTTTGGGGCTTGTAACTGTCTCTTCACCAACGCAGTGTAAATTCCATCCTGGCTGAGTAGCTCTTCGTGGGTGCCGCTTTCTGCTATCTGACCGTCTGCTATAACCGCAACACTGTCTGCGCTTTTGACAGTTGAAAGTCTGTGCGCTATGACAAGAACAGTCCTACCCCTCATCAAAGAATCCATGGCATCCTATACATAGCATTAGAATTGGTTAATTGATATGTTTGATAAATGAACTAAATAAAATGCATCTAAGAGTACAATAGATAAAATCGGGGACATTTTGTATATCTTTGTCTTTTCGTCTTACTCTTCTTCATTTTAATCAGTAAAGAAAGGTCTAGGGCAAGGATCAAGGTTGAATATGCAACTTTGCTAGCTACAATAAATTACAAATTACTTTGCTAGCTTAAATATCTTAATGGGCGTGCTTGCCAGCACAGTATTATGTAAATAAAGCATTTCAAGGGAGGGGTGTAGCTCCTGACGCATAAAAATAAGGTGCACATTTTCTTTTCTTTTCTGATAATTTTGGGGCTGGAAAGGAGTAAGCTATGGGTGACCAAGAAAATGTTAAAATGGAACAGCAGAGACGCTAGTAAACATTCATACAAGAAAGTTGAGCAGCTCCGCCGGATTCAATGACCAGACCAAAAGTAGACAGTTTATTATCTAAGGTTTGGTTTGTGTCCTGTGCATGTGCGCACATGATACAAGCTGAGGTGCCACACATCCCCAATAACTGATGTCCAGCTTGCGTCATGTGCACATAGAATACAGGACGTAAGCCATATTCTATTATCTATTATTGAAAAGCAAGAACAGCAAGAACAATAAATGATTGGGTAGGAAGAAACTGAAGGTCCTTTGGAGGGGGAAGGCTGGAGGAGACTTTGAATCTATAAAGTACAGGGAATTACATAAAGGGGGAAAAGAAATATGGTTCTTTTAAAAACGAAGTTAGATATGAATATTAAGTCACATAGCGCTGGCCCATTACGTCATCAGCTTATATATGCAAATGCAACGCATTTGGTACTTTTTAAATCCATGAATTACTAAGATCAGCCAATCTTACCTGAACAAGGTATTCACTCTCGGCATCTAGAGCACTAGTGGCTTCATCCAGTAGCAAAACCCTTGGGTTCATTAGTAGTGCTCTCGCAATTGCTACTCTTTGTTTCTGTCCTCCTGAAAGCCTCAATCCTCGTTCTCCAACAACAGTTTTATACTTTTCTGGAAACTTTTCTATGAATTCATGGGCATTAGCCATTTTCTGGAACATTTATCTCTTTATCAGTATAAATGGAGAAAAGTAAAAGTTGAAGATGCTCATTTGTCCAAAGGAAAGGGGGGAAAAAGGATTAAACTCACAGCTACATTTTCTATATCAGTAAAGCTTGCTTTTCCGTTGAACCCATAGGCAATGTTTTCTTCCACGGAACAATTGAAAAGAACAGGCTCCTGGCTCACTATACTTATCTGTAAAAACATTGAAATATAAGGTGTTGTTACGATTCTGTTATTATAAACTGTGGTTAGACATCATAAATGAAGAGAGCATGATAAATGGGAGATGTATTAACATTTACCCTCCCAAGGATTTTGAGTACACATCTTTTGCATGAATTAGAGAGGGGTGATAACATTAGCACCTACTAAAAATGACCCGATTATTTAACCCATTCAAATTTGTCACAAAAGTCAAATAAAATCATTCACCTCGTCCTCGTCCTCGTCTCTTTATTGATATGCAAAATATTTATTTTAGATTCATTATATTAGAGATGACAAAAACTGCTATAGCTTACATTGTCAGACATCAGAGGTGAGTGAAATGAAATCACTCTGTTTATAGGTGAGCAAAACACTTAAATTAGGTATCATTTTATAGTTCACTCTTTGCTGGGTTAGTTAAAGAACAAAAATCTCATTGCCATAGGTGGGTTACGAGTCAAGAATTGAGTTAATGAAAATGGTGCCAGCATATAACATGGGAGTTTGAAGATCCAGATCATTGTGATTTGCCTGGGTAATTTCAGTGAAGCTTGGAAAGAACATGCTTAGACAGAAAAGATCGTCCATGGGAAACCTTCATGAAGAAAAATAGGTGACTTTTGTTCATTATCTTACCCAGTTCCGATGATTTTGCTTTCAGAGGTGAAATGATATTGTTGCAAATATTATTGATTGTAGATGATTGAGAGCAAGTACAATGGAATGCTAATGTTCATGGGCATGCTTATAACTTCCATGCTGGCTGTATAGAGAATGCAGCTGTCATCTCTGATATAGCTACAGTTTTCTTTGCAGGTAGTAGACGAGTGAAGACACTCTACTACTAAATTACACATTTACACGCATGAACAGAAAAATATCCAAAAACAAAATTACCTTTCTATGGAGATATTCATGTGATATTTCCACTAGTGGAACCCCATTTAGCAAAATCTTTCCCTTGAGAGGGTCATAGAACCTCTCAATCAAGTGGGCTATTGTCGTCTGCAATAGACAAATAAATAATTGTAACATTCAAAAAAGTCAAATTTGCTTTTTTTACTCATTTCACGTAAAGGCAAAAATGATACAAGAGAAAATGAAAATGAAAAGTTGAGGATAATATTATTACTTTTCCACCACCACTTGGACCGACAAGAGCAACTTTTGAACCGGGCCTCAGTTTTAATGTTATTCCCTGCAATTAAAATAGCGGTTGTAGATGGAGTCACATGTAGACTTGTAGTGATGGAGCTAGCCATTTTATTTGGGGCATACGTAAAATAAAAGTTAGATAAAAAAATTTGTGCAGATATAAATGTTCATTCAATAGAAAAGAGAAAAAAAAATATTGATGCAATCCTCTTGTTCGCAAGATATCAATTCTCATTATTACCTTAAGTACCATATGACTTGGCCGAGAAGGGTAAGCAAACCAGACATCATCCAATTCCACATCTCCATCAGGATTTCTGCCATCAAGGCTTCAATATTACTCAGAATAATATTACGTCAATCTCAATAAGAGGATAAAAGTACGAGATGGAACAACTAACTGACCCAATAGGGCACTTATCTCCTGATCTTGGCATGGATGAGATACGATCCATGAGCTGAAAAACTCTCCTGCTTGCTCCTGCAGCTTTCATTGCTGTTGTATATAATCCTGATAAAGAGGATACCGAGGACCCAACTGTAGATGGATAAATTTATTAGTTTTGTAATGTTTTAGTACCTATAAAGCTTTCAAAGAAGCAATGAAAGACAGAAAGAAAAGAGGCAGTTACAAGCAAGCAAACAATACAATTGAAAGCATGCTAGCCTTGGCTAAGACAGTTGGTTTAACATAACCCTAAATAATTGGATAAGGTGATTTACATAATTCCAAAGCAGAACCCTAACGTACGTCATGTAACTGTCAACAGTAATCAAACTGGAAGAGCCTCTTAAGAGGCTTTGCATTTAAAAGAAATTTCCCAATCTTTAATAATCATGCACAGAAACCTATCACACTTCGAACACTTTCAATATATATATATATTAAATGCAGAATGTTCTTTTACAACAAAAAATCTATAATATTGGTCGAGTTTCCTAGAAAATTTTTAAGTGTCTTATGATTATGTCTAAGACAAAAGCTAAACTCAAACATAATTTTCCCATGACAGGTACAGTTTGCAGGCTGTAGATAATGAGGAAAGTACCTGTTAGGCTATAAAGAATGAAGGATGTAAGAGCGCCTGCAGTCATGGAGCCTGTTATTGTCAAGTAAGCTCCATAAACCACCACTACGATGACAGATAATGTGGATGCTGCATTTAGTCCTCCAAAAAATAGGCCAACTACTCTCTGTGGCAGAAAAGGCAAACCTTAAAAGCTCAGAAATTCTCTCAAATATATGAACTCACAGCTTCCAAATGTGATTTGTCAAGAAACTCACAGCTTGTCTGAGGCCAAGCTTCAATGTCTCATCAACTTTTTCTGAGTAATTTGAAACCGCATAAGCTTCTTGAGCAAAAGATCTGACTGTTCGAATAGCCCCAAAAGATTCCTAAAAAGCAATATTGCTCAGGAACAAGGTTGACTTTCTGAATTAAAAAATTGACTAACATTCTTAATAATGTCTTACTTGGCTGTTCTACTTGTCTAGAACCATTTAACATCAATAAATTGACCTAGGATACCAGAAGCTAGAGGAACACATGCACAAATCAGTTCAGAACTACATTTGAGATATAATTTTTTTTTTCTCTTTTCATCTTTATTTTATCCTTTAACTCAGCAATCCTAACTTCTGTTTGTGCACCTACGAGTTCAATCATCAATAGAAATACTAAATTCGCTCCAATTGCCTGCATGGGTTGTATTATGAAACTTATCGAAGTAGCTCCTTTATCTAGTCGTCTCTTGATAAACTCTTTGATGCATTTAACATAATCAAGTCTTTAACTTTTTCTTTCCTTTATCTTAGCATTTTTTTTATAAGTAATCAAAATGTCATTAAAAAGCAAAAGGTGCAACCCAGGTATATAAGAAGTATACAAGAGAAACACCTAAGAAGGAGAAGAAAAGAGAACAAGGAAATCATGAAAGCTAAGCACAAAGAGAGCTAAAACGCAGCTGTCCAAGTACACAGAGTATTAAAAAATAAGGACATAAGCTCTACCAACGCCCTCTCACGGTCCTTGAAACATTTATCATTACGTTCCCTCTAGATATATATTTTTTTAAATATCCTTCTCCCTGTCCTGCACCCCACCTTTGCCATAAAACTCATCATAATCTTAAATCTAACCTCTTAAAACTCCCTTTTAGAATTTCTTTTTCGCACTTCAATTTTTCCAAATATCATTTATGCAACAAAAAAGTTAGTAATGTCGAAAATGCATGGTTCCCAATACCATGAATTGAAAACTTCAAAATAAATAAATAGCAATATAAAATTCATATTATGCTCACAAACCTCCGCAATTGAGGCAGCCACTGCAGCTGCAGCTTGAGTTGAGTGAGAAAGTTCACGAAGATAACGCCCAAATTTTCGAACAGCAATGGAAATGACTGGCACTACGGCCAAAGCCAACACTAAGAAGGAAGAAACATACAATAAGCAAAATTGGTACTAGAGTAATGAACATTGCTGTAAGTGAATAAAATCAATTACATGTTAACTTCCATGAAGATGAGAACATGAAGCCAATGCCAATAAATGCAGTTGTAAGATTTCGAAGTGCCTCAGAAAGATTGGTAGTTGCAGCATTCTTTATGATCTGTGTGTCTTCAGACAGCCTGCTTAGGAGTTCCCCTGTTCGAGTAACATCAAAAAATGCTATTTCCTGTGAACCATGTAGGATCAACCATGACAAATGGTATTCAGAGTTTCACATCAATACCAGTATGAGAATGATAGAATTAATTGGTACTGATTATCTAAAATATTGACTTCCATTGTTTCTAATGCTGCTCAACCTGCCACACTTAGATCTCACACTAAAGATGTTATTGACAGTTGGAAAATCTTGGTAGCATGACAGATTGATTAAAATTCCAACAAACCAACGTGTACAGTGGTTTAAAAATTGGTAATCTCACAGATGGCTGCTGGAGATTTTTTAATTCTGAGAATTAGTGTGTCTAACCTGATGTATAAGGTGACTGAATAAGTCCTTTCTCAAACGAGCTACAACCCTTTCACTTGCAGAAGAAAACAACCATGCTCGAACTGCTGTGCACAGAGAACTAAAAAAACTATGGTCAATTGACAGCAAACAACACAGAACAAATATGGGCTCTTAAAATATGAAACAATGATAGAAATCTATCCACATAAACACCAGAACTACACAGGTACAACTTCTCCTTTAATTTAGATCGTTCTATCTCAAATGCACTATTACCATCCTTCTTACGCATCTTACAACTAACTCAAACAAAAATGCATTTGATAGAGATCTTGTAGATTCGTGGGTCATTGAACAATATATATTTGCATATTATGGTGTAAAGCTCTAAATTATAGTGAAGTGAGCTCTGAAGTTAAAAAAAACAAAGTTAGGTTAATAAAAGTTACAAGAATTCTTGCCTTTCTTGTTTCTAGTTGGAAGAAACTGACTTTCTTGCCTACAAGTTTCTACTTCGGTGAAGGCTTTGCCGAAATAAGGCTTCCTTGTTTTGACTTTTTGATACTTGTGGTGTTTCCAAGCCAAAAAGAAAAGGGTAAAATCTTTGGTCCTCTTAATTCTTATGTTCTGGCCAAAGCATGCTTTGATTTATTGGAAATTGTACGCGAGAAGTACTTCTGCAAATCTATCCTCTTTATATAAAGCAATAATGGAATTACCAATGAAAAGTGAACAAAAAAGACATCGGTAATGATGTAGGACAAAAAGCCCTGTTTGAGCGGCTCTATTTACCATTCAAATGGACGCGGTGGACAGACTGCAGCAAAGGTTTTCTTTTCACGGATTTAAGTAGGTTTAGCTTGGTTTTTAAGGGTAATTTTTGTCATATTCTGTCATTAAGGTTAGCGTTTACTATTATACCCATATAAAGGCATGCTTTGGACTTCTTATTATTAGTTACCAATTCATCAATAATGTTTTAGTCAAATTTCTTCAAGAGTTAAGCAATGTTAACTCAAATCCCTACTCCTTCCACTGCGTCAGTTGATCCTATTGGATTGTAATGTTATTAGATTTATGCTTTCACAGTAGTTTATTTATTCAAATAGGTTTCTTTACTAATCAGTTGAAGCCTTTTAGGATCTTTCTTGATGCTTTTTGTGATGTTGATTACATTCACTTTTTTTTTTCTTTTTTTTTTTTCATAACAAGGTACACGCATGTGCCTGCATGCACATCATGTTCTCTTTAAAGTCTGAAAATGTTTGACAGCAGCCAATTGAACTCCCCCTTGAGGTCCAAACAATTCTTACTTAAGAGTCACTAGAAACTATTTTTTCTCAGGGCAGTAAATATGAGAGAGTATATCATACCCAATTACAACTATCAGCACAATATCCAATATGGTGTCCCTGATGGCATCCAGAGCTTCTGCCTGCTGTTCGGGAGTTCTGATTTCTCTTGATACAATGTCTATTATCATACCACCATATTTTGGCTGCACAGCAAGAATAATGATATATCTTTATAAAGACAAAGATTGCAGTAAGAACAGACCAAATTACATGTTAAAGTTTACTTTAGAACTTTTAAACTTGTCTCATGATCCTATGTGTACATATTCTTTCAGCTTATCAGAAGATAGGAGTCAGAGCAAAAGCTTTTACCTTTACGAACAAGTACCCAACTACAAAAGGAACTATCAATGGGGAATAGTAATATTATTATCACCCATTTATGTGAGTGCACATGTGAGTCACATATTGAATAAATAGTGAGTATTGTTAAGCCCAAACTTATAAAATTAAACTTTTAGGTTAAGTAGTGTCTAAACATGTCATATCAAGCCCCCTCACTTGAAAACTTCCCAAGTGTTTATCTTCCAATGGTTTAGCTTCTGATGGAAGTTTCTTGATCTTGACATGTTTGTGGCTTTGTTAAGCATATGGGTAGCTCCAACAGCGAGGCGTGTTTATGTGGTCACTACATTTAGTACAGCTCTTATATGCATGACAGCTTTTGTAATGTGAAGAACTCATACGCTAGGGGGATTTTATTTTATTTATAAATGCATGTGTGAGTGTTAAATCTCACATTGGATAATAATCATAACAATAATTAGTGGTTAACATTACACTTTTAGGGCCAAATCCATAGGCTTAAGTTTTTGGTTTAAGTGGTTTCCTAAACATGTTGAATCAAGTCCTCACTTGAAGACTCTCCAAGTGTTTATCTTGCAAACACTTAATAATTAAAACAATGATAAAGAAAGGTTTCTAAAGTCAAAAGTCCAAGCAAAATGAACAAAGGAATTTCCATGCAACAAGCTAGCTTACATAAACGTAGTACTGTGCAAACTCCTAGGCCAGTAGCAAAGAACTAGACTAGTGCCTGGGCGGTCCTATTGAAAATCGAGGTGATCAAGTGTCAAATGGTCATCAAGCCTCACAATCATCTCATTGGAAACAGCATTCATAATGCATCAGGCAATAAGAGGATTTGAAACAGACAAGCAAGACTTCCCATATTGCATTTAAGAAAACATTTAGACAAAAAGGTCTACATGCATGATTGGGCTTGCAAAGTTTTGATATGTTTTAAAAAAATCACATAGTTTTCAAGGGTCCTTGGCGCTCATGTTTCAAACATGAGTAAGGGCAAAGAAAGCTTCTGAAGCTAATTTGTCTGCATCCACCTCAGTTGATGGAGAGAATTTTCTTCAGGTTTGTTATTTTAACCAACTTTGATCCTTGGTTAGTATTACAAGCTGCTGTTTTGCAATTTTGCTAAAATAATTCCGTAGCATTTGTTTTTTTGATAAGTAATAGACTAATAGTCCCTTCTTATTAAAAAATAATTCTGTATCATTGCTATCTATATTTCAGATATTGATGGGAGAAAACCCCGAGAAAGAGGAATTTCTGAGCCCTTGGGCTTGTGGAGAAGCAGAAGTTGAGTTTGTAGAGATCCAAGTGACCATGGAGGTCGCAGTTTTCATAGTAAGCTTCAATATGTCAGGAGAGCATATTTGAAACGAGACAGATGAAAAAAGGCAGTGGAGGATTATCCTCAAATGACAATCTACAATGCTCATCTCAAAAAAGGGGGAAAAAAAAAAAAAATTCTAGGTGGAGTTGAGAAGCATACTGTTAGATATAATACACAAAATGTTATGTTATTCTATATCGTCAGTCAACCCTAAAACTTGTAGTAATTCAACATGTTTACATATTTATGTTTGTCCTCGTTAAAAAAAAAAGGTTCCTGTTTTCCTTGAGTCTCCAACATATAAAGGATTGACAATATAGCATAAACTTCCAACTGTATTCATTGATCGGAGACAGTGAGCCAACAGCAATCGTAAAAGAAGCTTTGCAGTTAAATTAACAATCCATTCAATATCTACCATTTGCTATTTAGTGTTGAATGATAATTAAGCGGAGGAGATAAAAATGAGAGAAAAAGAGATTGTGCATCGCCACTGATAGGAAAATTAACATACAATCAGAATACTTGATGTGGATGCTATCAACAGTGCAATGGTGGCAACAACTAGCTTCCCTGCATCAGGTTTTGCCTGTGAAACAGAAGGATTTAAACAATTAGACATATTTCAGCATTACTACTACATTATCAGAACCCATCACAACTTTCCCATTTACCAGTGATAATACTCTAGAAAATCCAACATTCGCTGCCTGCATTTGCCAAAACACAATTATAACTTTTTGCTAAAAAAAACTTTGAATTAGAGATGAACAAAATTTGTAGGCTTGCATAGGATGACTAGTCATCACCTCCACTGCATCCCCATGCTCAAGGTCTGTTGCAAGTCCATCAGCCGATTGGTCTTCATATGCTTTCCTCTTTGCCTACATCGATCAAAGCAATTTGACTTCCTCTTTTTTCAGGACCAATTAAAAGGGACCTTAATAGTCTTTTTCCAATCAAAGATTTAATATTTTCCTTTTCAAAATAACCAGACACTACCAAGGCCGTCTAAGAAAAGGTACAGATGAATACATGCACACAAATCATGGGACTGAAACAAGGAAGAACTGGATTTTGTTAAAGTAATGATTAAATGGTTAAATTTACCTCTTCCTATCAGGTTAAACTTTTAGAATAAGTGGCCTTTTAACATTATATCAAAGCCAGAGGTCATAAGTTCAAACTCTGACTCCATTAAATTCACCCCTCCCCCCATTTAAATTAAATATTCTACATGTTAGGCCTCACTTATTAAAAGGAGTTTAAATCCACAAGTGAGGGTGAGTGTTAAAGCGTTGATTAAATGATTAAATTTACTTTTTCTTATCGGCTTAAGTTTTTGGGATAAGTAATGATTTAACAGATTTTTCATGAATTATGAATTGAGAAAAGGGTACCTTAATCAAACAATATCAGCATACTTGTTATTAATCACATCCAAACCAAAAAAAAATTCAAATCAAATCAAATCAAACTCGCTACCAATCAACTCATGGGAATTAAGGATTTAAGAGAGGAAAATTAATGAACACAAAGAACGACTTGAAGAGGAACTAGACCACAAGATTTTCAAAACACCTTCTTCCTAAGCATGTAGCAAGCAACCCAACCATATCACCAAGAACACATAATAAGAACAATTTATATAACAGCACACAGAAATACAATAGGCAAAGCTCAATTGGCTGAACAGATACTTGGAAAAAGAAAAGGTGACATCACTAAATACAGCAATTGAATAGAACCAAGTTCTTGACATGGGCATGTTACAGAAAATTGAACAAACATGACCCTCAAACATATGACCCATAAATAAATCTCAAATAACAACAACCTAAGATGAACAAACAGAAAGTTAGAAACAAGAAGAAAGAAGAAAGAAAGCACACCTCCTTATTCAAGAGAGAGACTCTCTCACTTCCAGCGGAAGAAATGGACTTGGAGGTCCAATCCAAGTGCTGCTTCTTGCCCATCAAAGGAGGAAGCTGTGTTTCGCGGGAAATGGAGGTGGGTCAGAAAGTCGTTGGCAAGTGAGGGGTTCAAAACTCGGGGACAAAGATCTTCACAGGCCAAATGTTTTAAATTAACCTTTTCAAGAACACAAAAATGGATTAATAATGATAAATAAATTTATAATGAGAACGAATTTTCTTTTTATATACTTTGAGATGACCAAGTCAAGTTACACCCCCACCAGTCCAGCACCTGAAGCCTCAAGGAGGAATCACAACAACATCAAGAATCTCACCTTCCCTAGCCTATCAAACTCCAGTTGCTACCCAATTCTACATGTGATCTTCCTTTTCTTTTCTTTTTTCTTTTGTTTTTATTATATATATATACACATATTTTTATTTCCCCTTTTGTGTGGCTGAGGGGTTCACTGAATGAGAAATTGACAAGTCCGTTTATTATGACTCACGAGTCACGACTATGTACTAAAACAAAACATCACGGATTCAGATCTCGTGTAAAGTTTTTAATAACATATTTTACTTTATAAGATAATTTAATTTAAAAACAACCATTGAGATTGCAACAAAGGACTCAAATTCTCAATAATTATAATTTTTGTTATTATTCTTGCCCCTTCTTTTAGCAGAAAATTGTTTATTTTGATCCAAACCTTAGATAGATTGAGAAATGCAATCAAAATATAAGCATCCGGACATATGATATCATGTCCAACAATTTTACCTACTTTACCTAAATAATTTTTTTTTTTTTCCTTGGATATTAAACTACACTTTTACTAGGTATAATATGTGAAGAAGGACACAACCTGGTACGTACAACGTGCCAAACAAAAAAGGCACATGATCAAGATTTGTCCAATTGTGACGTGGTACAACTTTACCTAACCCTAAATTTCTTGCCTTCTCGGTATTTGACCTAACCTACACCTTCCTTCTTTTTTTTTTTTTTTTTTTTGGTGGGAGGTGGATATTATTTATAATATTCGACCCCCACTACCTCACTGATCACTCCAATAATTATATTCTCTCTTGTCCTGCCATAATGAGTTGTTAAATAGTCCAAAAACAATAGTCCGAAAACATGACGTTGACCCTCCTTCCAAAAAAGCAAATAAAATTATATAATTATAATACTTAAATATTAATAAATTTAAGACAACAAAAAAAAAAAAAAATAGTCCTAACAATTAATTAATGATATGTCACGAACAAATAGTGGTGGTGCCCCTCTTTAGAATAATTGTTATGGAGTGTTTTAATTTGTTAATTATGGTATTTAGTAATTTAAAATAATTGTGTCACATGTTAACTTACTAGCACATTATATGTTAGACGAGATTTGACGTGATATTTAATTTTTTTTGAAGTTAGAAATGTGTACAAATTATTCAAAATTGACAATTATATTGTCTTTTAGGGAAATTTTATATTCAATATTTTATTGAACAAGAAAAGGTTCAATCTTAAATTTCAACTACCACGTTACCAGCACAATGTGATTTGTCGATGGTAAATTGATTTGCCTAACTTTAGCTTTGAGTAATGATAGTGATCATCTTTTTATCTTCATAAAGCTGATGTGGCTTTTAAAATTATTATTAAATTTTATATGAATCATACTTGAATTTTGATCCAATAGTAACTTTGAAAGTCACATCAGCTTTAGGATGATAAAAAAAATGGTCATTAGCATTATTTATTAGCTTTTATGTATTTGTCAAATTTTATAAAATAGAGAATTAGTTCTTAGTTTGTAAATTCCATTATTTGAAATTAGTATATATGTTTTCATAAAAAGATTTAAACAAGGTTATGAATAGCTAAGATTGATTGTTTATAAATCAAAATCAATTTAAAAATGAAGTAATTTTTATTCTAGAATTGGTTCATTTGGTTTTGAACCAGTTCTGTGCATGGTTGGCCAAATCCCTGGAACCTCAATTTTGTCTCACTCTCTCAACCAATATACATCGCCTTATTATTGCCCAAAATCCATCTATTCTTCAATAAAAATAAATAGAAAATGTTTCTATTTGCTTGACCAAAAAATGTAAAGTATTTTTCTGTACGAGCAAGCTGATGCTTGGGCCGGAAAACGAATATTGTTCAAATTGTTGCCAAAAGTCGAAATGAGGCCTTCTAACATGGCCTATCAAGACCCAGCTCCAGCCCTGCTGACTGTTGAACTATACTTTGGGCTTACAACGAATGTTAAACCTTAGCCCATCCGATCACCCAAGGTCCCATATTGTCCAAAGCCTGCATTCGTAAATTGGTAATAAAGTAGACTAAAGTTTTCCTAAATTGAGGTCACATGATAGTCCATAATTAGTTAAGTGACGAAGAGTGTATAATTTTTTTTTTTTTTTTGACATATCTGTACAAGAGGAGGGATTCGAACTACGAAGAGTGTATAATTGACAAGTCAATCACTAATTAATTAAATTGACAAATCAAATTTTTTGCTTAATCATTTTATAAATTGTGAACTATCATGTTAATTTGTAACAAATCGCATTGCTCATAAGAAAGGAGAGGATACTTTGATTGGCAAATGGTGTATAGGTTTTTTTTTTTTTTTTTTTTCCCTAATTAAAAACGTACGAGGGACAATCAAAGTTGTTACTTTACTTTGATTTGATTATAGTAGCACATGCTCCTAGGTATCAATGACAGGAAGAGTCTAGGCCCTAGATAGTGGGAAATCATATGCACTCTCACAAAGTCGGTTGAATCATAGCCTAACTCAGCCTTACTAAAGACACTAGCGACACCCAAGTTGGCAGTATGAAAATAATTTCAAATGCTTTCCATTTGAAAATTTGACTTGGAGACCTTTCACCCACAAACCATTAAGAATTAGCCCGAATACTACTAAACAACCGTCTTCGGTGGTAAGTGGTTTATAGTTTATGCGGTTGGTGGCGTAGATTCACAAAAGTGGTGTATAGAAGATTAGGGAATGCCAATTAAACTATTATAATCAATTGGCCAATATACTTGTTATTTGATGATAATAGACTAATCATGAATCGCATGTAATGGATTCAATCCTGCCGTTTGGAAATAAAGATTAAAATATATATATAAAACACTATTACTAATTGCCTCTAATCCACTTAAATTTCCTTCTTTTTTTTTTTAATGCAAATTGTGTAAAAATTTGTTGTCTTTGTGGCAACCATCAGAACTATTCAAATTATTCTGAACATTGGGCTAGGAAACCTGAACCTCATCACTTGATGGGCCTCTGATCACAGAAATAAACAGAAATAAGCGAAGGTCCATGATCAAACCAAAAAGGATAATTTCATAAACGGTTTGATTTTGGTTCCTTGAGATTAGGGCGGCCGATTTTAGACATGCGAATTCAACAAAAACATTAGAATATTATAGTTTGACATAATCATTTTCGGGTCACTAATGGGTCGACCGTTCGACCCATTTAATAAACAGGCCAATCATAAGTTTACTCGCTTAACCATGGGTAGCCCATATAAAATTTTCTCTCCCACTCTCTCTTTCTTTACATTTGTTTAAACACTAAACCTAAACTATAAAAGTAAACCCATAATCATCGTCCTGCAATGTCGGAATTTGATCTTTCAAGTTTATTGTCTCGAGGGTGCAGTGCCTTATGGAAAAAAATAAAAATAAAAATACTTCAAGTTGATGTATATATATATATTCTTTGTAGTCAGAAAAGTTAATGAATCACTGTCAAAAAAGAAAAGTTAACGTATCTCCACACTAAATTATGGTCCTTCCACGAATTTTATAAAGTAAAAGCTTATGCATAAAAGAGAGCGAAGAAATGTGACGCAACATATAAATTAGTGTTCTTCCACGGACCACAAGTTCTTCGCCTTTTCCAAAATTGTAAAGCAAGATAGTCAGATTTCTTTAAAAAATCATTAAACTTCTTTAACATATTGCATTTATCAAAAACCAAAAATAATGCATTTAGCCCTATTTTTAAATTAAAAAGAAAAATGAAATTATATATAAACTATTTAGGTCAACGCACTTTTATTAAAAAGTACTCCTTAAGTATTTTTTTTTAGAAATTTAGTCCTTGAATCACTCAAAACTACTAGAAAACTTTCTACCGTCAATTTTTATTAATTACCGTTAGTCCACTCAAAACTCTCCGTTTTATCTGATTAAAATATTAATTTTTTATTAATTTAATTTAAAAAATTAAATCTTAAAAAAAAAAAAAAAAAATTGACTACGGTGGCCGGTGGCGGTGCCACCCAGCCACCACCCCAGCCAACCTGGGATGGCCTTAAACCCCATGGGTGGAGGTGGCCTCCGCCCAATCCCACCCAAGGGGTGGCTGGCGGCCACCATTGGGGGTTTGGGAGGCGGCCTGAGCCATCCCTCCACCCATGGGGTGGCTCACGGCCACCCTCTTAGGGGGTTTGAAATTTCGCCTTCTGAGGGAATTTGACATGGCCACCATAAGGGTTGGGGGAATGACCCGGTGTACCAGTCACTAACCACCCTCAATATATATATATACCATATATATTTTTAAGATTTAATTGTTTAAATTAAATTAATAAAAAATTAATATTTTAATAAAATAAAACGGGGAGTTTTGAGTGGACTAATAACAGTTAACAAAAATTGACAGTATGGAGTTTTTTAGTAGTTTTGAGTGACCCAAAGACTAAATTTCCAAAAAAAAATACCCAATAAGTTTTTAATAAAAA
>NC_081545.1:31745689-31797345 GCF_901000735.1 Corylus avellana
GTAGAAAGAGATAAGCAAGAACGATAGAAAGCATGATTTAAGAGAAAATGGGAAATGACACGTGAGAATATAAACACAGATACATAAGAGAGAGAGAGAGAGAGAGAGAGAGAGAGAGAGAGAGAGAGAATTTAAGAAACAAAGAGTCTTTGCAACTTCAATAAGAATGGATTCTAAGGGCTACTCAACTGGGTCCTCTATTTGCGCAACCAAACTAACAAAATGGTAGGGAAAGCATCACACTTGGAAATAAAACTCTACCACACATTTGCATTTAATTTCACTTTCAAATAAAGAGATATGGGCCTTGCAAACTTTTGTAGAATGAGCATTGCTTCAAAGTTGAACAGAAACAAATAGCATGGCAAGCAATAGCAGCCACCTAAAAGCCACACTTCTCAGAAGTCGCTTCCCAACACAGAAACAAACAGACAAACTTCTTAGGATCCATTTCAAAGTCACTAAAACATTTAGTCCATTGCACATGTTCCAATAATCATTGAAAAAAGAATTATTCATCATGTTTATGATTTCAATTGGTTTAATGTCCATGCCAGCACACACAGATATTGCAAAGACCCAGCCAAGACATACTAACATGGTGCTATGTGTCTCTTTCTCATTGTTGACTTAAACAATTCTAGTACCAAAAGACATGTTGGCAACTCCGTCATCAGCATCCCCAGTGTTATGGAGATAACCTATTCAGAACTACAATGTTCACAGATGGACAATCTTAATTCTGAAGGTCTAGTCAAAGAAAATACCAAGCAACAACAACGTAAGAGTGCACATGCACATTCACATGCTTCTCCACATGTACATATGTGTGTATTTCAACATATTATTTTCCTAAAACGCTTGTGAAAGCAGTGTCTTTGAATTTTGCTATATCGTATCACAAGGGATTTGAATGACCTCATCAAATAATAAACACAATAGGTTTTCATTAGTAATATAATTCATAAAAATAAAAATGTACCTTGGCCGGACTTTGGTTGAATAACAAATCCCTCAACAATGATTTATTTAAATCAATAGCAGTTGGAGGGTGATCATTCCCATTTGCATATAAAAATACCTGAGCCTGTCGCATTAGATCATTTGAACCTGCCTGCAATTTTAATTTTGTGCAAGTCAATGTCACCAAGACCATTTATATAAATAAACGTTTATATTCAAAAATAACAACAAATCCCATTTACAGCTGAATTATCATAAGAGGAACCCAAGGGTCAGACATTGGTTAAAATTCATCTTCACCTCTGGACTCACCAAGGTTCACCCCTCAATGTGTCAGGCTCACAAAGCTTGTACCATATCCTGAGGCCAGAGCCACTTCTAAACCCAAAATTTTGGTCTCGAGTTGAGCGGGGGGCATCATTTCATTCTATGAAGGTATTGAGTACTATATCAGAGCAAAGGCAAGATTTTCTTCATTCTCTCTCTCTCTCTCTCTCTCTTGGGTGGTGGGGGGAAGAGAGTGGAGTGGGGGAGGTTGACATCTTAAGGGACAAAAAAAAAAAAAAATAAAGAGGAGAGCTAAACTCTACATTACAGGCAACCCTCACCATCAACAGGTGCCATGACAGGAAATTCAACTGTGTGGAGGCAGAAAGCTAGTTCCAAACAGAAAAAGGAAATCCAACCTAAAGTATCCTTACTTCCAATGACTTCAATTTTGAAATGCAATTGGTTAGGGGAGGGGTGTTCCACTAACTGGGACATAGAAATTGCTCGAGTTTCAGATAGAAAGTTCACAGTTCATAAAATTTCAATATGCTAGAGTGAAGGAAAAACCTGTTTGGAAAACATATCAAGAGTACTTTGTCCATTAGTCAACATAGTTGCAGCAATAAAAATAGCCTTTGAAATTTTAAAAGGAAAAGACTCCATTGCATATGATATACATGCACCACCAAAATCATGTCCCACCAAGATGACCTGCATAAATATCAAAAACAAAAAGATAAGGAGACAGAGTAAGAGATATATTCAAGAAAAAGAAATGTTCTACTAACTTATATACAAATTCAGGTTCAAACAGAAAATAACACAAATGTAAATCCAAAGAATATGAGTGGGAATAGCAAATAACTTCCATAATAGAACCAACAACATTTCATCGGCAGTATTCACTATTCTAGTTGAAAATATAGATTGAGTGAAACCATCAAAAGGTTTTTGATTAAGGCTTTCCAGACAATACAGTGTGACATATAAACCCCCGTTTCAGGTAGTTATCACCCATATATCAGTATTTTACATGCTTGATATTAATGCGACCATGATCCAAACTTCCAAATCTCTACTACAGGAGTAATTTTGAACTCAACAACCTAACAGCAAGTTCAAATTCCTATAAAATGAGCAGGTCAGATTAGTTCTGTAATCTCTCGCTGTAAATTTTTTCTGTGGTAGGTAGTTTTGTTTGTCTTATTCAGGAATGAGCAAGCTGAAGTCACCAGCAAGAGCAAGTCTTCAAATTGGAAAATTGTCTTATTCAGATTTAACGTGTGCTTGAGACATGCTTTCTGTACGCTTTTCAGAAAACTGAGAGCACTAAAAAGCATGCTCTTTTTTTTTTTTTTTTTTTTTTTTTTTAACAAATGCTTAAATTATTAAAATTAACTTCAAATCTTAAAGCAACTAAAATGGACTTTTGATTTGTCATACGCACTGCTCTCCACGCAAATTTTTTCGGGGAAAATAGAAAAAAGACAATAAGACAACATTGATGCTTCAACAGTTCAACCAACAACCTTTGTGCAATTGGAAAATGCTCTTAATTATTGAAGCTAATTGGCTAAATATATTAGTATTTTGATTTTTACAAATTTTTTATTAGCAGACAAAAAGACATTGATGATTAAACCATCGACAAATGTGCAAGTGCAAAATGCCCTAATTATTTGAACTAGTAGGATAACACAATAGCAGAGCCAGGATTCTTTCCCTGGGGGAGGAGGTCTATGACCATAATAAACACAAAGCTAATAAAGGAGACTATTGACAATTTCTTCACTGTTCTTCTAGCAAAAAGTAATTAGACTTAATAAGTTGAACCTATTACAATTATATGTATCAGAATTTTCCTTCAATAAGGTTTGAAATTTTTTGGATATTTAAACTTTTGATTAATGCGGTGAAAACATTACTATATTAGACTATAAGCTTTTATTTGGTCAGTAACAAAAGGCAAGAAAGTAAAATATAATAATAATAAAAAAATAAAAAATAAAAAAGAATCTCAAAATCATGGCCAATTTCTATCTAAAATCCAAAACATCTACCCCAAGATAAAAAAATAAAAAATAAAAAATAAAATCCTTTATATCTATATATATATTTGTGGGGGCTCAAAGGATTTTTTTTTTCAAATTTTTTGGAGGGGCCAATCCAGATTTTTTTTTTTGGGCGGGGGGAAAGGTCCATCTCCCTCTGCCCCTTGGTAAACATAATCATATTTTGACTTGTATTTTTTTTTTTAATTATATATTCTGAATCTTTCTCCTAGAAGTTATTACACATTATATTTAAAAGATGTGTACTTTACTTCAATCAGGCATTAGGCTTCAGGAGACCTTTGTGCTTAAGTGAGCCTGGTGCTTTTAAAGCACTAATGAACACATAAATGAAATAAAATAATAAGCAATCGAAAAGAACCTTCTCGCCCTCAGCAAGTTTTTCAAGAAAATCAGTAAGTGGCTTCACATATTGCGAAAGACTTGTAATGTTGTTCGTATCAAATGTATGAATCCCAGAACCAGTTAAGTCTATAGCAGATACTTTGAAACCACCTTCTTCTAGAAGTGCTATAGTTTTATACCAACACCAAGCACCAAAGCCACCTCCATGAACAAGCACAAAACGGCTGGTTTCTAGATCATCAAGCTTGATGTCCTGTCAAAGAGAGACATAGTCAGGAACCAAATGCAATTCAAAATGATAAAAGCTGAAAAAATTAAAAACAATATATGTGTGTGTGCATGTACGTGTGTTTGTGTTTGTGTTAGAGAGGTACCAGTTAAAACCAGAAAGTGATTAAATGCAAAGCTTTAAACTTGCATCATATAGCAAATACACAGCCTATCTGCATAAATTGAACTAGAAAGCATACTTTATGTGCTATCAAATATTGTTGATAACCAGAACGAAAATATTAGAGAAAAAAGTAAGGCGATATATGAAGCTACACAATCTACAATACATTTGTGTGTAGACTAACGTCAAAACTAGTCTTACAAGGCTAATAGAGTGCCTCAATTGATTTTGATGCATATCATCCAGTAAAATCTCAAACTTTTGAAGTCTAACACATCATACTTGGTCCCAACCAGTTGTTTCTTACTAACTTTACACATAAAGATTATCACGTCTAAGGTGTTATATTTGACCACTCATCATCTCCCTTTTTTATAAAACAAAGTGAAACCATTTCAAAATATAGCCACTCGTTGCCTTCAGTTTTACCACTTCCTGCATTTACCTTGCACCACATTATGAGCATAAAAGTAAGTAGTCACACGGGCATTTAACTATTTTTAGCACAAAGAAGAAAGTCATTTTTGTTAATTTCCTTCTGTCTTTCTATAATAAAGAAAATGCGCAGACCAAAAGTGCATCCCTAGCCACTATAAAAGGAATTGTAGTTACATAATTTTTAGTTAATGATATTACAGCAAAAGCAATGGATTCTGCCCAGTAGTGCACATTTAATAGCATAGAGACATAAATTCTACACCTAAGTCTAAATGTCGAATGACCTCCAATTTTCCATTTGAGATTCCTCTTCAATGATCGTTAATTCGTTAAAAGAGAATCCAACAGACCAAAAATAGAGACAATTACGCCGCTCCAACAACATATTTCCAATGTGGGTTTAAACCTGGGCATCTCATACAGGCATCACTCAAGAATATACCCAGAATAGCAAATTCACTTTCCAAAAGTCTTATGCTCTCTATTCCTCCAATAGCATACTAAATTCATTTTCCAAAAGTCTTATGGCCTTGTAATAAAATAATCATAATTTGTTTCCATTCCAAAAAATAAAAAATTTCAATGTCGCAAACATCATATCATCAACTAAGAAAATTCAGCATCACAAGAGAAATATACCATCGCGAGAAACCTAAAAACCCAAATAACCCAGAAACAGAAATCACACACATTTACACATAAACTACTCCAAATTCCAACTTCACCGTCTAATTCTATAACTTCCAAAAAAGTAATAAAAAAAACCCACAAATCCAAACCTGATTAACAAGCTGCTGAGGCTGTAGCAAAGGGTCTGTGAGTGACCTGGCCCTTGAGCTCGAACTCCGGGGCAGCTGGTTGCTCTTCTTGGACCCCGAGTTCGGATAGCGAAGCGAAGCGGACCGATCGAAGGGCAGAGCACCGTTGTGCTGTTGTAAGATGATGGTGGCGGCGGCGGCTAGAGCTTGTTCTTGAATTAAAGCGTCGTCGAATTTCTCTTTACGTGAGGATCGGATTCGGGTCCAGCGATTGCTGGAGTTGGAGGCGAGCGGTGGTTGGTTCGCAAGCCGCTTTGTGGTTTTCTTCTTGTTCACTGTCTTGGGTGCGAGGCAGGCACAAAGGTTGCCCATTGATGGTGCATGTAGAAAAACAGAAACACACACACACACACAGAGATGACAGAGAGCTTTTTCAGGTGGGAGCAATTAGCAAAAGGTGGTGAACTCAGGGGCTCACAGAAACAGAGTAAGCCTAGGAGGAGGTATTCAGAGAGGAGGCGCTACGTATGTACATATATAGAGTAGGTGTGAAATGGGTGGAAAATTAAAAAAAGAAAATGGGTAACAAATATGGCCTTGGTCTTGGTCTGAATTGTCGAATTTAACCTTGGAGTTTCATCTTTTAGGTAAAGTGTACTAGTAGTAAAAACAAAAGGGCCCATGACAACTTGTCTAAATTGTCCATTAATAACTATTTACTAACAACAAATTCTTTCCATTTATTAGTAGCAATCATTACTACGGTTAGCTCAATTGATTAAAAATTACCCTGGTTACTATCACTTCCTCTCACCTTAGATGGTCATATCAAAAATAAGTAGCAATGATGCACTAAGCTATTTTTAGGTGAATATTATATAATTCTCTTTGAACTTTTTCTGCTTCTGTTTTATTATATTGATTATGGTAAAATTTATATTTACTTTTCCTTATTTTCTCATAAATAAATTGCCATTGACATGTTTTTCAAATTTATGGGTTAAAAGGCAAAGTGGCTCTTGTTACTTTTTGGGGGTTGCCTTTCTTGTAACGATGATTGAATAAAGATAAAATCACATTTTCCTCGCTATTTCTGGGAGACAAGAGCCCAACCACCCCCTACAAATATTTGTAGACTTTTACCACATTTCTGTGAGTGGCAATAACTCCCATACTCCTAACTCCTAACCTTGGACTAAAGGCCTGTCATATAATGTCTTTATTTTAGTTGAAGGTCGTTTGGTTTCACGGTTTTGAAACGTGCAATTTTAAAAATTAATTAAACAAAATACTTTTTTATGTTTTTTGTTTAATTAAAAACGCATATTTTCATTAAAAATAAGGCCAAATCTTAGGAAATTCAGGTATGATTTGAATCAACAATTAACTGGTATTTAGCTCGGTAGTCGGTGTTGATTGCTGATCAAAAAGTTGGTGGTCCACTTCTCTTGTTCTGGAATTGACTATTAATTGGTTCTTCAATCTTCACCATGAGAGGACCACTTCCCAATTTTCCAAATATGAAAAAGAGGCATGGAGGAGCATCTTTGTTATAAGTGGTTAGAGCTTTTTAATTGATTATTATATAGGTAATTAGGCATAATATGATATATTATTATCCTCTTTATAAGAACATATCCCAATGGAATTCTTTTTAATTAAGTAGCTATGAGGAAGGAGCGGACGGTGAAATAGCTTTATGTTGCCTTTTATTTTTTAACGGACTTTTTTTTAAAAATTTTTTTATTTTAATGATTGCTTTTGTTGTTGAGGGTGGAATTTGCTTTGTTTGGTGATACTATTTTGTTCTCTTTTTTATTTTTTCTTTTTCAAAAATGTTATAATCTTTATATCACGTCAAAGCATTTTTTTTTAAATACCTTCTAAAAAGTATTAACAAATGAATTTCTCCAATTAATTTTTCCTTCGGTCTATCCTTATGACTAATTAAGCTTAAAATTCATACTTTTCTCAAATTTAGACTCCAATTTTTCTAAATTTGGACCTACCCTTTAGATAAACAAAGGGTATTTAAAAAAAATTAAGTTGATTTTATTTTATTACAGCACATATTATTTTCAAAATTTGATATTTATTGTAGAATAAAAAGAATATTCAAATTTTTGTATCGAAACTTCAAAAGAGGGTAATGTTACCATCATTTGTCAATTACATGTGACAAAGAAGGGATCGACCTCTATTGTAAACTACATCATCCCATGAATTGTGACTTTGAAACTAAGCTACTTTGAACACCCAAAAGACAACTATATTTATTTGACAAATATGAATGGGTAAATTGGAAGAATATCATGATGACAACTTTCTAGTCAAAAAGTCTTATAAAATATTTCCTACTCGTCATAAATTTCTGCGCCAAGTATGAGTAAAGGAAGGAATATTATCGGAATAAGTAGGGGACAAAAGCGTTTTTGATAAAACTTTTTCATTCTTCTTTTTGATTTTGTTTTTTGAAACTAAAACATTAATGAATAATTCAAAACTATTTGTATGTTTATGTCACCTTAAAATATTTTTTTAATTAAAAAAATATTGTCAAAAAAATTGCTTGTTGCTTGTTTATTTATATATTTTTGTTAAAACAGCATTTTGACGTCGTATAAAATTAAAAGTAATTTTGAGTGTCTATTAATTTTTTGTCTTAAAAAGAGAATACAAAAATGAAAAAGATAAAGTTTTATCAAATAAACTCAGTCTCTTAAACATATTATATGTTCACGTATTCTTAGAGACTGATGTAATAATGTACACGGCACTTATCATGCCAAAAGTTAAAGAGTTGAATTTGCTTGTGACTGATGTGATATTGCCACACAAACTGTCTTGTTAATTTATAAATCTATACGACACTTATCACATTAAGTATTAAATAATTAAAATTGATGGGTCTTACGTGACAAGTTTAATTATAGAAATAAATAAATAAAGGGTATTCCCAGTAAAGTGTTTGAGAGATGTCTGACTGAGCTCATAAGATGAGGCTCCTCCCCGTAGAAAATGGGATAAAAATGGATGGCGAATTAAAGTAGTTGGTGGATGTTCAGAAGTCTAGGTCAGAATTGGAAATTAAGGAGGCAGAGCAACGAGATAATGCAGAGGAGGTGGACGATAAATCTTGAGTCGCTGAATTGAAGTAATACATGACAGATTCTCCAGAGACATGTATCTCTTTATTTTTTGGTGGTTGACATTCCTTTATTCACGTTAGACAAAAATATTCCATAAAATCATATAACTTATAAGATCGTATCTCCATGGAGGCTGGCTGCAGGCTGCCAAATAAATTCTGGGAAAACCTAACCTGTCAAGCCCCACTAAGCCAGAAGGGAGCTAAAATGACAAAGCATTGAAGATAGCTCCCTTTCGATAGCTCCCTTTCAAAATACAATTCTGTTCATTATTAATAGCCACATTATCTGCAACAGTTTCCAAAATTTAAGGAGCTAATAGCATTTTCCATTTGAATTTACTGCGCAAGGGAGACCAATATTCAATTTTTTAAAGGCTTCACATGCTTCGTTAAGGTGGTATCATGCAGCTGATGAGTACATTTCTTTTTCTTTCTCTTAACCTCTTGATCTCCTTTCCCGTTTGATAGGCTATGATCTTGAGTTCTGTGATTTGGTTGATCAGTACTCCTGGCAGTTGACATATTTCTTTAATTGCTTGTGACTTTTTGCTTCTTTGAGGAAGGGCTTGGGGGGGTGGAAAGTGGAAAGTAGTGGCTGCGAGCTACATGCTTTAATTTGCTACCCATTACCTTAAATGTGACATCACTTCCCAACTGTACAAATCTACTCATAATTAACTCAACTCCCCCCTTCTCTCCCCTTGATTGCTTGAGCTTCACTTTGACCTGGTTTAATTTACTTAACATGAAACTTATTATATAATTTGAAGATGCTTATATTACCATCAACAAGGTTTTTTGCGATTTCAATCATAATAATAATAATAATAATATTATGAAAAAACATCTGATTATCTTAATGTCCAAGCCTCGATCACCTGAGGCTTGGACAAGATTTCTTGCCATTCAATACTTGATTCGGGCCGGCTCAATTATAACCTTATTTTTCTCACACATCTTGCTTTCGAGAATAAATGACTCAGGTTGTTGGGTGAATCCATCTGGCGGATGGGTTTTCGGACCGATCAGTTTAGAAACACGGATTGAGGACCACTTCCTTTAATTCCATCAGGCTTTTTGCAACTGAAGTGAATGCACAAGGCATCATAGCAAAGCACATAATTTTGTGCTTCTATCAGCAGAGCATTATAGATTGAAGATTTATATATAGAAGCATGTGGATGTATAATCATGGGATGCATGATATGCAGCTGATCCCGGTGATGCTCTTGTAAAAGTAACACGTGGAGTAGAACTTTGGCATGGTCGACTTTTAGGGTTTGAGCACATGAAGAACTGACGAAAATGTGATCATCTAGTTGAAGCCACGGTTGTCATTCTGGTTAAACAAATCTCTTATTTTAAGCATATGATCTTTGTCATATCAATGTCTTTTTTGTTGTATATTCTTAACTACATGTGCCTAGCTCGACCAAACCTGCTGTGCTATTTCATCTGTGGTCCGACTCTTCCTAGCTCGACCAAACCTGCCTAGCTCGATCCATATGGATCCCTCAAGTCCACTCAAAGGTAGGTCCACTGTGCATTTGTTGCACCCACTGCTCATCATCATCTGCCATGCTTCTTAAGTGGGTCGACAATAGAATGCTCTCTTTTTTAATGTCAAGTGAAAATTGGACCATCATTCATTCATTTCATGTTTCTTTTTGGCTAGATTAAGTGTTAATAATCTACGACCCAAAAGAAGGTAGGAACAATAGTTAGATAAATCATCAATTTCAAACAACAATTGAGGTTGCGATGCATTGTCATAGTTAAAAGTTAGACCAGAATAAATAGAGATTGATTACAATTTATTGACCAAATTACAATTTGTCCGAGCGATAAACAAGAGTCTTGATAGAGATTACCTACCTGAATAGGTATTTATACAATCTAAGGTGCGGGATTAATTTGTTTGGACAAGTAAACCCTTCTATTAATTGGCTACCCGCAATTTGAACAATCCTTTATGGGCTTTGTGGTTCAAGGTTGGAATTATATTGGCTTAGCTTCTAAGCTGGCCCGGCCTGTTGAGCCTTTGTTTCATTTACACTAACGACGTCGGTTAGACGCAGACCCAATCCTCAAAACCTCGTGGTACCGGGTATCTGTCTCCGCTAAAACGTGCGCCTCCACCGCTCGCTGCGATATTGAAACCAAAGGTCGGAACTCTCTCTATCGAACACAGAGAACATGTACGTATACGAATTGATGTTTTGCATGTTAAACCAAGAAAAAAAGTGTTTTACTTGGCTGAGCCGAATACAGCTGACTATGGTTTTGTTTTCAGTGAAATTTGAAGATGAAAAAAGAATGATAATATGCTATTCAAGTTGTTCTGTTTTATTGGTTTTCTATGCAACCAGCTAGAATGTAGTAGTTTTTGTTGGTTAATTTGCTTGCCGTCGCTTTGGGATTGGATGGGTCTTTTTTTTTTTTAGGTTAAAGTTGATTTGGGATTATATCTTTTTTGTATTGTTTATAAATGGCTGTTATGTAAATGAGAATCATCTGTTGAAATAGTTTGGTTTGTATTTCAATATGCGCTTAAAATGGAGGTTCAATGGGCACCATGCTAAATCTCCCAAACATTTTCCTACACTTCCACTATGGCCAATATGAGTTCACCTGGCATTAGCAGCTTCATGATGTCATTTTATTTCTCTTCTTTCCCATATTTAAAGAAAAAGAGAAGTAACATAATTATATAATCGCCTAGTGAAGAAATTTTTTTTGGCATTCAATATAATTTTTTCCCTTTTTAGGATTAAGATCAATCAAATTATCCGTAGTTTAGTTACCTAATAGGAGTACACAAGGTGTAAAATGTTAATTAGGATGGCTGGTCTTTTTTTTTTTTTTTTTTTGGTTTTGATTGGTAAGTTACATATGTACCCGGTGGGACTTGAATCCATGACCTCACCCTCCATCCTGCTAGAAAGGGAGGAAGTACCATTTTAGCTAAAGCTCATTGGTCATTGTTCTAGTGAAAATTTATATTCACCGATAACAAAGGAAGCAAAGACTAAAAAGACGCCTAGGAGTAAAAAGTTTAATTAGAAGTGCTTTAATTTACATAAGCTCTAAAATTCATTAAAAAAAAAAAAAAATTACAGAAGCTCTAAGGTGGTAAAAGTGGATTGCCTTTTGTTTTTGGAGCCTGTAGGTCAACATCTGCAAAAATTTCTTCTAGATTCTTGGCCGCAAACAGCTAGTGTAGCTGGACCTAGAATAAACAAACAGATGTGGTGATAATAGCTTTGTTTACATGGTAACCATGTCTAGAGTTCATAAGTTATTGATTCATTAAAGAATATGCTTGATCCCTAGTAATTAATGTTCATTGACAGCAGGGATAGTCAGACGTGCTTATTTAGTGGCTGGAAGTTATTTTTGGCAAGTGAGTGCAATTTCCTTGGAGAGGCATCGCATGGAGCATATAAAGGAGATTTATTGTTGAATGAAATCTTTGGTTTCAAATACTTGTTGGTTTTCTGTTTTATTTTCAAAAATTTTGGGCAGGTTTCTGTTCCTCTCTTTCTTTCACAAGAGATACTAAGCTATATATACAATTATTTGTATGCTTTTTAATCCCAAATTGTTATTACTTTACATATATATGTTTTACCATTTGTCTGTTCCATTTTGTTCTGGTTTGGTTTGATTTTTGTCTATATATATATAATGATGGGCTTTCTCACTTTATTTGGATTATTTCCCACTGTCCACTATTGCAGGGCGAATTACATGAAGGAATGATAAAGGATCCCATCAAGCATTTGGAAGCTGACCCAGTTAATGCAAATAATAGAAAGCGATCTTTACACTAAAGTTAAAAAGTCTTCAGGAATATTAACTCTTCTTCAATCGCAAGGAATGAACTGCAAGATACTATCTTAGAAGTGGATTCAACATTGTGCCCTCTCTTTGCTAGAATTTTAAACAAACGGGCATGGAGACAACCCAAAATACTGTGGAACTGAATCTGGTGAATAGAAAAAAAAGGAGAAGGGGAAGTCGGAAGAAGAAGTCTAATGCACAGCAAAATAGTGGACAAGTTCAAGAGCAGCCGGAGGAAGGCTGCCTGACCGGCACCAATGATATGAATATCACTCCAACACCAATTCTATCAAATGAAAGAAACAGTGGAGAAAAAGTTCTTTCATTGGCTACTGATGAAACTAATTCTTTTTCACTGACCAATGCTTTGCCACATCTATCACATGACAATTGTAAGGTCCTCATAAATGCAAATTCTTTTTCAATGACCAAGAGTGAAGTGCAAGATACCGTCTTAGGAGTGGATTCAACAATATGCCCTTCTTTTCCTAGGATTGAACAGAATGGCATGGAAACAAGCCAAAATCTTGTGGAAGTGAATCTGGTGACGAGGAAGAAAAGGAGAAGGGGCAATCGGAAGAAGAAGACCAAGACACCGCAAAATAGTGGACAAGCTCAAGAGCTGCCAGAGCAAGGCTGCCTGACTAGCACCAATGATATGAATATCATGCCAACACCAATTCTATCAAATGAAAGAAACAGTGAAGAAAAAGTTGTTTTGTTGGGTACTGATGAAATTAATTCTTTTTCTGTGACTAATTCTTCACAAAGTCTGTCACTTGACACATATAAGGTCTTTACCAATGCTAGTTCTTCTTCAATGGCCAGGAGTGAAGAGCAAGGTACTATCTTAGGTGTAGATTTACCATTGTGCCTTCCCTTTGCTAGATCTGAACAGACGGGCATGGAAACAATCCAAAATCCTGTAGTAGTGAATCGGGTGAGTCAAAAGAAATCTAGAAAACGTCAGAAAAAGAAGACTAAGGCACTGCATAATAATGAACAAGCTGAAAAGCTGCCAGAGGATGGTCGTGTAACTAGCACCAATCATATGAATATTATGTCAATGCCACTTCTATCAGATGAAAGAAATACTGAAGAAAAAGTTACTTTTTGGGGTACTGGTGAAAACTCTTTTTCAGTGAACAATTCTTCATTATGTCTATCACATGAAAGTTCTAAGGTTGTCAGTAATACTGATTCTATTCCAATGACCAAGAGTGAGATGCAACATACTAACTTAGGAGTAGATTCAACAATGTGCCCTCCCTTTGCTACAATTGAACAGATGGGCATGGAAACAGCCAAAAATCCTGTGGAAGTGAATATGGTGATGAAAAAGAAAACAAGGAGGAGAAGTCGAAAGAAGAAGTCTAATACTGTCGTCAATATTCATCAGGTGCCCGAGGAAGGTTCCCTGACTGGCGCTGATTGTGTGAATACTATGTCAACCCCTTGTCTATTGAATGTAAAAAATAGTAAAGACAAAGTTGTTTTATCAGGTGCTGCTGAAAGTAAACAAGTCTGTCTTGCTGTTGCCAATGAAGAGGATAACACCTCAAAGGTTTCTCATATTTCTCTTGTAAGAGCACATGTTGGTCATTCGAAGAAAAAACTTCTTATTCTTGACATAAATGGGCTGCTTGCGGATATAATTCGTCCACCTCCGAAGAAATACAAATCAGACATAAACATTGCAGGACGTGCAAGTGAGAAATGATGTTGTAATATTGTTTCACAGATTAGATTCACTATGGTTTTCGCCCTCTATATCTGATTATACCTTTGCTTCTTGTTTTCAGTTTTCAAGAGGCCCTTCTGCCTTGATTTCCTGAAGTTCTGCTTTGAGAGATTTGAAGTGGGTGTGTGGTCGTCAAGATCCAAGTACTCTTCAACCATTCTAACTGGATTTCATTCACTCTATCTCTTTGTTTGATGCATATAAGTGTTTCATTTAATTTTGAGTTCTAAGAGAAGCAGCCTGTTTCCTCTCTTCCATTTTTTTTTTCCCCCTTCCTTAAAGCCTGTGCTGGTTGGTGCTAGTCAGCATAGTGTATAAGCATTAATTGCAATTATTTATTAATTTCTTAAGGAAAATTTTGGAAAGAGTGATTGACTATTTGATGGGAGATATGAAGCACAAGCTGCTACTTTGTTGGGTATGCACTTTTCATTTGTTTTCCTTGATTTTCTACAAGCTCTGACTCCTCATTTGTCATTTTCAAGCATCTTTTCTGCCAATAAGTTTGTGTTAGTGTTTAAATACTTCTTTATATTGGTCTATGCACCTATCATTTTTGTGGGTAATTCCCCTATTGCATTTGATTTGGAGAATTTGATAGTCTGATCAATGTCTTACTGATGTACTTTATTTTCCATCTGATACCTGATTGAGAAAAAGTTCCCTTCATTTGATGGTTAGATTATTCAGTAGATGCAGCTTGTAGCATGGCATTCCCATTTTGTATGGAAGCAATATCGAATCAGCAAATTCACATAACAATATCAACTTCATTTATGTGAGAGCTATGCATTTGAACATATTATGCATATGCAACGTCTTCTGATCTAGATATCCACCACTACACCCTTGTATTTTTTATTATCCCTGCATGTTAATGAGAACAACTATCAGACGATTGTTACATCTAAAAATAATTTAATATTTTCAACTCATAATTCAGTGGAAACAGCTCGGAAAGCTGATCTGCTTGCATCTAATTGTGCATATTTATGTGGGTTGTTTTTTCAGGATCTATCTCACTGCACCGCTACAAAGTGCAAGACTCTTGAAGACAAGCATAAGCCCATAGTTTTTAAGGAATTGAGGAAAATTTGGGAAAAACATGACCCTAGTCTTCCGTGGGAGAAGGGATGCTACAATGAGTCAAATACATTGTTGTTGGATGATTCCCCATACAAAGCCTTGCTTAATCCTGTAAGATATTGATTTTTTGCCTTTTTTTTTGCCCTGTGCCAGGGGGGGGATCATATTATAAAATTATGTTGTTTTTTGAACTCAGTCCCTAACTCTTTCTTTTGGTTCTGTGAAACTTTCATCTTGTAGCTGCACACTGCAATCTTCCCTTATTCGTACAAGTTTCTGAAAAAGCGCGATAATTCATTAGGTAAGATGCCAATTGACCTGATTAATTTGTATTTTACTTTCCAGAAAATGTATGGTGCCCCACAATATAAATAGTGTCTTCACGACTAATGGTAGCACAAGGTGATGCTTGAGGAATGGTGAAACCCCGCTGCTGAGATGTTGCCCCTGGATTATCCCTACCTTTTAAGCTCAATTATCTTCAGCTTTCATTCGGCCTTCTGTTTGGCTTTGGAATGAAGAAGGATAAGGAATACTGTTGATATCTTAATATAAGAAGCCATATTCTTAATCATATGATAATTTGCACTCCCCACCCGAGCCTAATGTAACAAATGGTGGAAATTTAATACATGCTCAGTAGGTACCATTTTACTGGTGGGATCACCTGGTTGGATCCTCAGGTTTATATATACTCTAGTGTGAAGTATTCTAATCCATCGAGTAACATATCACTACAAGGCACACTAGGCATTTATGCCACATTAGACGGGGATTTTTCTTTTAGAAGTAGAAGAAAAAATAAATAAAAGGAAACCAAAGATTATCTAGATATATATCCTACTTTTTCTGAAAAATGGATTGTAGCTTGTACAGCAAGTTTTGTACTATGAATTGGGATGACCAGCATTTTGTCATCTGCAGTGTATGTAAAAGTTATTGTCTGTAAGACAAGATAACTGATTAATGACATAAGTGTAATTCATGGCAGGTTCTTGTGGTGATCTTCGTGTATATCTGGAGGGATTTGCTGTGGCTGAAAATACACAGATGTATGTAAAGCGAAACCCGTTTGGTCAAAGACATATCACTAAGAGAAGTAAATCTTGGGACTTTTACCAGAAGGCTATCAGTTCGTTGAAATCCTCACAGACCACAGGATAATCTCTCTCCGTTTTGCTTTGGGCATGCATTGTTATTTGTATCACATGGACCATGCTTTGTTATTTTGTGGAGCATGCTTCCATCACTTCATTGAATCATTAGAGCTGGTGATCTATCAAATGAGCCATCTCTTTTGAGTGTATTGATATTTTATTGCATTGAATGCTTCAATTTTTTCACATGCTAGCTAGTAGAACCATTATTGAATTGCCTCTAGATGGAGATGCACCCATTTCGAGAACTCTAATCATCACCATTATGCTTTTGCTTGGAGAATCAAAAGGAGACATTCATGTTCGGATGACTAATGTTCCAATATCAGCTGTGCTGGAAGGTTCATTTAAGCTTGCAATTGCAATTACTGACTATAACTTTGTTGCTGGTGGTTTTTATGACATATTTGTAAGGAGAACCAGGAAAAGGACGTACAGTGGAAAGGACCCTCTTGTAATAGCTCTTCTTTCTTTCTCATCCATAAAAAGAAAAAAGAAAAAGGGAGAACCAGGAAAAGAAGCTTGCCAATTATTGGTGATCTTAGCCGCTCAAGTGCTCATTATAGGTTTATGTGTTGGTCAGATGATGGCTTGAATTTGGGATTTTTCCCGTATAAAGATGAACGGAATGTTCTGCTTCATGTTGTCATGCACACTTTAACCACATTCTATGTCCCAAGAGATTTTTATTTTTATTTTTTATTTTTTTATTTTTTTTATTTTTTTATTTTTTATTTTTTTTATTTTTTTATCATAAATTTTTACATATATTAGTCATTGTTATGCTCTGGTTGTTCAAATAGCTCTAGAACAGCTTTGAAATCAAGGAAAGCTAGCTTTGAAATCAAGGAAAGCTATTGCCTATCATTGTCTTGATTACTGTTCCTATGACGTGCTTGGTATATGTATCCCTAGGTTAATAGGTTATCATAACTTTATTATCATTTTTACAGTTCATATTTAGTGAAAGTGGCATGTGAAACCTCTCATAGAATAATTTTTTGCTGGGTACTCTAAAGAACATACCTATTACATGCAGGAGCATAAACTAAAACAAAAAAGGAGAAAAAGATTGTATGCAACTAAAGTGTTAAATAGATGATGATATGATATCATTTGAGTGGTTCAAAAAAATATATCAATAAAACCCTGGGAAATAAAATGTAATTAGATGTAACCACAACAAAGTAAACTATAGTTTAGCCAGTTATATTCCATCATCAGCATGTTTTTTAGTATGATCATCAGCAATGTTTTAGGTCCTGTCTTCATAGAGAACTCATATGACAATCTAATGAGAGCAAAAGAAATTAGAGGACACTCCACTGCCTAGGTATAGAAAGGAGCTGAATCCTGAAAAGGGGAAAACATGTTTAAATAACTTATATGAGCAGGAAATGAAATGGAAAACATGAGGATGTACCGAGTTTATCCTCTTTGCTAATGACCACTTTTACTGTGAATTTGTTTATAAATGCTGAGATTATACAATATTGAGCTTCAAAGCAAAGAAGATTCACACTCTTAAGAAAGGGGATAGCTAGGGTTTAAGATATCATTAGGGTTAGATAAGACATCCGAATAATTGACTGACTCAATCATTTGATCACAAATCAACAGACATTTATTGATTCAGTTTGATAACCGGATTTCGGCGATGAACGGTGTTTATCATCGAAATCCGACAGACATTGACTTATCATGTCAACCAACACTCATTGATTTCAATTCTAGCATGGCCTCAATTTCTGGTTGGAGGGTACCTAGGAAGAAACTTTTGTCTAGTTGGGGTACACGTCACATACGTGAGCCATTGCGTATTTCTCATGTGGACCACATAGGATCCGACAAAGCAGCTGACTAATATCTTGGGCTAACATTGATTTTGGCATGCCATCATGTTGTGTTCCTCCACATTTTCTCAGCTACACACAGGATCCATCATCCAATGTTGACCTTAAACCATTTGTCTCCGATTGCCCTTTCTCAGGCCAATCTTTTTCCACACAAATTTGATACACCTACTATAAAACCAGAAGGTACAATAATGCAATTATAGACAAGATCACATGTATCCTAAGAAATTTCAACAGGGCTGGTATGATGCTGCTTGGTTTTCAAACGTATTGCATACACCATGTCAGATTACAATACTTGGACCACCAACAAAGATGTAGAAAATGTGGCATACTTCAAGTGGCCGACTAAAAGGAGCATATACAACTTACCGTAATCATATACTCTAGAGATTCATAAGATTTTTTTTCTTTTGATGCTCTTGTTACATCTAACAGTGTACATGGTGTCACGTCATTTAAAATTTTAAATAAGGTAACAAGATATATATACATCATTAAATCTGTGAAATCCAATATGGATTATGAAATGGATCATCTCAATTTCACTTGAAAAGAAGATTTAGTAGAAAAATTATTCTTTGTATATCTGGCTGTGATTTTTGTTTTATAATGTTCTTCTTTTGGTGTATAATTGTTAAAAACCTTTCTTAGCAGTCCAGCAAGGCCAGGCCACATGTTCCAAAGCTTGCTGAATTATTTATGCTACCTTCGCTATGAAGTTGTCCATACCAATACGGCAATTGCCATTTTCTTCCTTACAAACTAGGTGCTAGCCTATGCTGCACTCGCTTTTGGTGACAATTTATAAACAAAGCTTGTTTTCAACTTCAATTTTAGGGTTTCTTACACCTCAAGCAGCTTAGATATATGGAATAGTGTTAGAATATAATTTAAACGATTACGTTTATTCTTTATTATCAGCTCAAGTTTGGAATAAATGTTATCATAACCATATTTCAGTTAAATATTTTGCGTGTTGAGATTCACTTATTGAATAAGAGTTTGAGTGTTATAATATAATTTAAATAGAACTCTTTAAACTATTTCATATGGAAAAGGGATAAGATGGAATCTTGAGTAACCCCACATTGAATCAACCTTTGAGGCCGTGGAAGTGTCCCTGTTTATTGGTCACACTATCTTGGATCCTTTATGGAAACTCTTTGGAAATGTTGATAGGAACCTCACGTTGGCTTGCTTTTGAATCTCTCTCTCTCTGTGACCATAATTGTTTATTTGATTTACTAAGCAGCTGCTATCTTTCTTGTTGACTTAAAAAACCCTATTTATTAATGCCCTAATTCACATGGTGAAATATATAGGTGGGGGATGAGTGGGGGACATCATGTGCCGGCCCAATCATGGTAGGGTTGATGGTAATGCTTCTTGGAACCTAGTTTACTATGACAGAGATGCCTTAGTTGGTGCCTTATCAAGTTAAGGGCATCCCTCATGTGATATCTTCCCTTTTTCCATGTGGTTAGGCATCCTTTTGCAATCTAATTTATTTCAAGCATCACCATCAACCCCTACTCCCTCTTCCCCCCTTCCAATCTTACAATATTATACAAAAAATTATGTATCCAAAGGTCTATTTTGTTTAGCGGTTTGAAATAATAGCGATTTCAAAACACAATTAATAAAAATTCAATCTTTAAAAAATACAGTGAAATGTTTGGTAATAACGTTCTTTGACCTTTAAATACCCGTTTCTTGTGATTTGAAAACGTGGGTTTTGATATGCACTCCTAAACAGGATGCTTTCGTATGATCAAATAGACTCTAAGATGATAAATACTTGATTTTACCATGCAAGAGAAATATGAGTTGCATTGAAAATCTCTAAGAAAACACAAATTCTATACTAATTAAAGATAAAAATAGGGACAGTGCAGAAACAAGAGAGAAGAATATTATGAAGCAATTAATTAATTGAGAAAACAATAATGTAATGGCACATGTAATGTTGGAGAAGGAGGCCAATACTCATCTTTCAGTACGCGGTTGAGTCCTTCTCATTCTAAACAACATGCACTGTCAATTCGACGTACGTTTTTCAATTATTCTCATTACTATTCTATTTACCATCCATGCCACTCCTACAAATATTATACTATTGTTTTAGAGTATTCATTAATTAATTAATTAATTAATTATGATAATAAGATATAAGAAAGCCCTCTCTCTCTCTCTCTCTCTCTCTTATCTTTTCTTTCTTTTTAGTCCTTATATTTCCCATATGCAAAGCACGTGACACCACCATGGGTCCATGCCCTTATATAGTATCTAATGTGAATTGTCAATAATGCAAAATTTTTAAAGAACTTGTGCAGAGTTTGATTTTTCTTTTAATCAATTTTAAATTGGCAAATGAGAAACCATGCTACCCCATTCAAACAATTGCTAGTTGGAAGAGAACTTGTGATGCTTATAATAAACTCATCCATTTATTTTTTTCTATACAATACCAAAGGAATTGAGTAAGGAAAGAAATAACGCTACGGAACTAAATATAAGAAAATAATTTATAAGCAAGACCCACAAAAATACTTTATCTTAAACAATTGCTGATTGGAAGAGAATATGTGATTCTTATAAACTCATCAATTTCTCGCTCTTTCGCTGAATGTAAGACAAACTCGGGTCAGTTATTTTTTTATGCAATACGAACTAGATTGGATTAAAAAAAGAAAAAAAAAAATTTAGCCTGGCGTGCTTCACTGTTGAAGCACACCAGCGTACTCTGAATCATGGCCCTGACATATAAGACACATGTAGGAGATTATTTGTCCATGGAAAAACATAGTGTCATATTAGGTTCTGACAGTACTGGTGACGCCATCAGCCCCATTCCTCATCATGAATTGAATTCGCAGTAAAGAAGCCATCATTTTATAAAATCCCACTGCATTTATAAACTGCACCGGCCAATATTGGATTTCACTTAAATGAGACCTTCTGATCTAGTCCGTCCAAAAAATTCTTCATAAATATTTTACAGACAATAATAAATGAAACATAATTGCATTATATATGCCAGCAAGGTCCTTTACAAATTGCAACAAGCAAGAAATATGAGAAAATTATAATTACTTGATATTTCGTGAAAAAATATATATATATATATAATGAGAAAAAGTCAATGAGAAAATTGAATCTGATGGTGGAGTTTTTTAAAAGACGAGAACCATGTTAATTAAGAAATGTTTAAAGTATGTACCTAAGCTTACTATTCTAGAGAATTAGAATGAGCCACGTCAGTAGGTCGGATTTTAATTGTAGGAGCATGGAATTGGGGGAATAGAAAGCCGATAAATTAATTAAGAAGTGAATTTTTCAAGATTCTCTAAATTTTTCTAAAATATTTCAAAATCAGCAGAAGCCCACCTTCTAAAATCAGTTGTGCAGCTGTACCTTAGGCATAATCTATATATATATATATATATTAGCCACGAAAACTGCAATTAAGAATATAATAATACCAAGGCATGAGGAGCACATGATCTCGTTTAATTAATTAACAGGGTTATATATGTACTATCCAGCTTGTTTTGCAGTGGCAAAGATATTGGTGACATTAATTCTCTAGATAATTATCGAAATACTGAAGTAATACAAACCAAAATAACAATCTAAAAGGGTATGGTGGCACTTTTAGACTAAAATTTAAAGTTACAGCCGATCACGTTAGTTACTAAATTTTAGATTGTCATAACATGACAGTTCGTATGACATTTACCACACTTATAAATTGACATGCATGGTATAAGTAGTTCATGTATGACACTTACCATGCATGTTAGTTATTAAAATGTTGAATGTCACATGATAGTCTATACATACATGACACTCATTTTCGTAAAAATGTAAACTATTAAGTGAGTGTATAAGAAAATTGTAAGAAAAATTGTAATGCCCCCAAATATTTTCCTTTTAACATGTGGAAGTTATATGCATAGTGACAAAATTATTAAAATGTGCCGAGCTAATAAATGGGATTTTGATAATTATACTTTGGATTAAGAGATGGCACGCAGACAAAAAATAGTACGTACATCATGTATGTATTCAGTACAACCCTAGTTTCTAAACTCAATAATACAACCCTAATGAGACAATCAATCCATTAGCAAACTGATCATGCTAACATCTTTGCCTGCCATTTTAATGATACCAAAATTTATATTTGCACTGCAATTAAACAACCTTAATTCCGAGGTGATTGATCAATTTGTACATAAGTTTGGAAACCCAAGTGGTCCCAATACTTGAAGGTTTATGCAGAATATATAACATATTCCAGTACCATGCAGGCTTCGCAATGATTTTGTCAACAAGAAAAACATAAATTTAGAGAGAATTACCAAAATAATATAAAAGAATGAAGCATTATTCCATACACGAAAAAAGAAAAAGCAGAGGATTTTGATGAAAATACGAAAATGGAATATTAAAAATGTTCTTTCATGGGGAGAGCCGATCGATGGAGACCATACGAATAAATGGTTGGCGATGAAGAAAACGAACGCAGATAAAATTTGCATATTCAAGGAAATTAATATGCATTCGATCTGTTTCTCTCTTCTTTGGCATAATTTGTTCTGACATGCATGCAGTAGTTGTAGTTGAGCATCATTAATGATGACTTCGTATGTATGAATGATGACTTCATGCGTGTAGTCTCTATTGTAACATCCTTTTTTATATCGAGGGAAGAGTTGAGTAGTACTTCATATGTAGAGTGACAACTCCATTGCATGACTGGTCGTCGCGGGAATTTTTTTTATTTTCCGTTTATAATTGTCATGTGTCTCTTAATATGTAAGAAGTACATATTTTTTTAGTTATCATGTGGGAAGATTAGTATAACCTCAATGAACACACAACGGTTTTTAGATTAAGTCTGAAGGAAATTTTTGTTCCAAAAAAAGATTTACATGGACCCCCACCCCCCTCTAGCCTCCCAAAACTAAAATTTACCATGGACACATGACACTTTTTTGCCAGCCTATTGCTGTTCTTTTAGAGTTTTCTTCCCTCTTTGGCAATATTCCAGCTAGCTCTTCCCTTTCTTTTAAGTTATTTCTCTTTGTGCCTCTACTTTCTTCATTTTTTTTCTTTTCTTTTCTCTGCAATATTCAAACAATGAAAAGATACATATTACATAGGGCTAAAGACTGGAGAAGACACGGTTTTCGAATGTTCTTCTTTTAATTCTTATTATCTTCTTTTTCTTAGCCAATTTCCTTGTATTGTGTTATTTTTATCGGGTTATAGATATAGTTAACTATTTCAACTATTTATTTTATTTGTGATTGGTAGGCCTCGACAAAGGCTCCATTCACATTGACAGACAACACAAAACTTGTTAAATTGTTAGACTGCTTAATTAGGTGTTTTATATATATATATAAGTTATGGCAATTACATGAAATAAAAACATGCTTACCAAGAGAAAAAAAAAATCATATTATTTTATAAATTTGACCCTTACATGAAATAAAAACATGCTTACCAAGAGAAAAAAAAAATCATATTATTTTATAAATTTGACCCCAATAAAAAAAAAAAAATAAATAAATCCTTGTAAGGTTAGCTCACAGCTCAGAAAGATGGAGAGAGAGAGAGGAATGGTTGGGAAAGGGGTAGGTTTAGACGCTGCATGCTGCTTTCCAGTACATAGATCCACTAAAATAGTTCTTCCCACTCTCTGACAGGCTCCACATGCTCATGTTGAGGCTCAGGCTCCAGACAACCACATTATTTTGTCCACATGGAAGTGGGAGAAAATGACCACTCTAGATCTCATCAACATATTCACACCCATCTTTCCTTTTCATTTTAGTATACTTTTGCTCCTCTCCCCCCAAGATTTGACCCATATATCCCACATCCCCCCTCTCTCTCTCTTACGCCATATGATAAAAAAGGGTTGCCACAGCTTCTCATTCTTCCTAAGCTGATTTCAGCTTTGGCTTCATATACTACATCCATAGCCATAGGCCAGGCCACACCCCCCACATTGCTATAGAGAGAGCCAAAGGACAAAAGTTTCTCTTGTTATATGAGGAAACCCAAAAAAACATTAATGCTTCTTGGTTTTGCAGAACTTCCCTGCAGATATATGTGTTGATAGTCCTTTGAAGGTGGGGCAAGTGGTAAGTTGTGGGTCTTGGGTCCCCTCCCTCCCTACCCTCTCTTTTTCCTTGCTACCTTTTTGGTTTTGCAGAAGATATATTGTCTGCATACTTCTGTAAAACCCCAATACAAGTATACAACAACTTCTCATGGATAGTGATATCTCTTGGGATACTGTACTTTCTTCTTCCTCTCTTTAAATCTGTTCATTCCACTATTTTCTCTTGTTCTGAAAATTCTCTGAAACTCCAACCCCAAAGAAAAAACCAAAAGTAACTCTAAAAGGAAAAACCACTGAGCTTTTTTCTGCAGACTGATTATATGGTCTATGCCCAACAGGAGTACTGCTGTCATTGTACGATTATATGCTCTTAATATTCTGAAACCCATATTATGCCTGGAGTGCTGCTGCTTCCTCATTCATTCTTGGAGATGGGATATTAAGGGAAGCTTAATTAGCAAGTGATATATCAGAGCTTTTTTGCTTTGTGGAGGCCGTGAAAAATGTCTGCAAGGCTTTTGCGTTCCTTAACGGATGAAAACCAAGATCTGCAGAAGCAGATTGGGTGCATGAATGGCATTTTTCAGCTCTTTGACCGCCACCATTTCCTCAATGGCCGACGTACGAACAGCCACAGCCACAAGAGACTTCCTGCAGGTATTCCCCTACGATGTTGTTTATTTCTAGGAATGTGTTGTCTACGGTTTGTTTAGTCCCTAAGACTCAGGCTTTGTTGTTTATTAATTACTTCTGATCACTTCTTTGAGAAAACTTCACGTTTGTACGAATGATTATCGTTTAATTTTCTCTGTACCTACATTACATATGTCTTATATTATTATTATTTTCCTTTCAACCATTTAATATAAATTGCTAATAATTGTTTCAGTTTAATTTTTTTCTTAAGTAAATTAAGAACAGAGGCTTTTGTCTGTCACAGGCTCGGAATTTTCTCTTATCTCGTTTTTTCTTCTGCATCCTAACGATTGTAGCAACTTTCAGTACTATACGTTGCATCAATTTCCTCGTTTGTTTGTTTGTTTGTTTTTTTTTTGCTTCTTTTTGTTTTGCAAGCTCGAGCATGTTAAAACCATCAACCATTCTGTTAATTTCTTCGACACTTAGAACGATTTTTTGTTACCATAGGTCAAAATGGCAACCGCGCGACGCAGCTGGATGGTGCAGTACAGAGAGCTACAGTAAGAATATTAAACTCAAATCGTTACACATGTTCTTGTTTCTAGCAGAAGCATTTGAGCATAGTTTCACTTGCAATTTTGCAGGAAAAAGATCGGAAGAAGTCTGTGAAAGAGAAAGAGAGAGTCTCGAAAGAATCATCCAAAACCTCTTTTTCATCTTCCTCATGTTCATCTAGCTTCTCCTCTATAGATCAGTATAACAGAACAGCTCAATCTGAGGCATCTTCGTTTAATCAACCCATTTTCCCTGAAACTCCCACTCGCCCCATGAACAAACCAAATAATGCTCCTTTGCAGTTAAGCCAGCGATCCCCTGATATCCGATATGTTGTTAAAGACTCCATCTACAGAGATGCCCGTGCATTATCAGTAAAAACTGCTGGTAAAGAGGAAGCAGTGGTGAGTCGTACCTTGGTATACATAGATTCCCCGAGGCCTTTGCAGCCACCCAAACCTGTCAAGCCCAGAGCTTCCGGTCTCGATGATTCATTTCGCATTCTTGCTAAACCTAGGAATTACCAGGAAGAGAAGGATGGCCGTATGCGTTCGTCACTGAAGGATGCTCCCCGGCTCTCTTACGATGGAAGGCTATCGCAAGATGCTTGCAAATCCACCATAAAGCTCAAAGAACTCCCAAGGCTATCATTGGACAGCAGAGGCGGCTCCATAGGGGGTTCTGCCTCTGAAACAAAATCAAGTTTTCTTGTGAAGGATCTGCAGAGAAGGAATGGGAACTCCAGCAAGATGCTTAGCCAGCAGCAAGAACCAGAAAGCACCCCACGACCTTCCAGCGTTGTCGCAAAGTTGATGGGATTGGAAGCTTTCCCACAGTCAACATCGCCAAGTGAGAATCCATCAGGGATTATTAGTAGCTGCCGAACAGAAAAATCTTTTTCCTTCTCAAAAGCATCAAAAACTGATGGAAACAAGCAAAATCAAATTTCTGGTTTCCCAAGGAATTCACACAAGGACCCCACCTTAGACAGGTTGAAAAATGTTGAATCAGTTATGAGGCCCACCTCAGCTTCAAGGTTTCCGACAGAGCTAGCTCCGTGGAGGCAGCCAGATGGAAGCAGAGGTTCTCAACAAACAGCTTTCAAGTATGAGGAAGGTACCCCAAAAGCCTCAAACTCCTCCCTCTCTGTTTATGGTGAAATCGAACAAAGGTTGGCCAAACTTGAGTTCAAAAAATCTGGAAGGGATCTCAGAGCTCTTAAACAGATACTTGAAGCAATGCAGAAGACAAAAGAAGCATTAGATACCAAAAGAGAACAGGCTCCCAATTTTGGGTCTCAAACAAGTAACAGTAGCAGTTCTCATCAAAACTCAAATTTAGCAAGCCCAAGAAAGCTACAAAATAAGGACCCAATTTCTTCCACAGTCAAGGGGTCTCATTCTCCAAAGAGTTACAAATCCCCAGCAGTCATCATGAAACCAGTTAACCTTATCAGAAGAACATGTGATCATGCTTCGAACATAATTCCAGCTGAAAGTATGTCAGGTCTCTGCAAGCCTGGCGACACTGCAGACTGGAGAAAGGTTGGCATGCGAACAGCTAAAGATCTAACTCCAAGAAGCAATCATCTAAAAGACCATTTCAGTCCACTGTCTTGTTCCACAGATAAGAGAACACATGCAAGAACTTCAAAATCAACATCAGCCTTAAAGGTGCCTGGACACATCATTGGAGAAAAATATACAAGTTCAGTTACCGTGAGCCCGAGACTGCAACAAAGGAATTTTAGATTGCAGCAGCAGTCACCTCACACCATCTCGTCATCAGATTCAAGCAAGACCATTAGCCAATGTACTAGACAACCAACAGGTAGAAAAATCAGACTAAAATCTCACAGTTTGCAGCAATGCAATGACCAATTGAGAAAGACCAGCAGTGACATGAGAGATTTAAGTCACCAAGGTGACACCATTTCTCTGCAATCTGAGAGCAGCATTAGCTCGAGCTCTCATATTGGCACAGAAGTTACAAGCACCAATCAATCTGATAAGATCAATACCACCTTCTTCCAGCAGTATTGCCAGAAACAAGAGGTACGTTTTCTTTCTCTTATTTGCCCACAAAAGAATTTTAAATATGCGGCTAACAGGTATTGTTTTCTCTCATTCAGAATCCAGAAGGGTTCGGCAAAGACAGGTCAATGCTAGAACCTGCAATAGCTACGTTGGAACAACCAAGTCCTGTATCTGTTCTTGATGCTACATTTTACAGAGATGAGTCGCCATCTCCTGTGAAGAAGATATCAAATGCCTTTCAAGGTGCAGTTCTTAGTATAGTGGAACTTCAATATATTTTATCCATTGATAGACAGCAAACCAATTCCCGCATCTAGAACATTGATAAGTGCATTCATAGGGATGATTAAAAAATACCATATATGAACAGAAGCATGATAATTCTAAAAAGAACAACAGCATCCAAAAAAAAAATTAAGATAGCCGTTGGCTTTGCCTAATGGTGAGATGGTATGGTTTCCATTAAATCAATTAGAACAAGGGAAAAAAAAGTAGTAACCCTGGTTTTTTGTATTCATTTTGCATAATCTACAATCCCATAATACCAAACAAAACAAAGCTACCACCAATTTAGCAATGAAACACTGTTCGCTCCTAAATATGATGCGAGAGAGAAAGGGAGAGGGAGAGAGACTGCATCACAGAATGCACGACTTGCTAATGAATTGAATTCTCCTCAAATTTCTTGCAACAGATTATGAGCCTGATGAAGGGGAATGGAATCCAAGAGATCTAGCTCAATTGCAGAAGACCAGACAACCAAGATTCAGTGCTGACATTGATGATAAGAAACTAGAAAGCACCCAGCATTTAGTACAGAATCTTCAACAAATAAACTGTACTGAAGAGGACCCCATCATCAATTACATTGCACCCCTCCAAGAGGGCACAAATTCAGACCACAGGTACATTTCAGAAATATTGTTAGCATCAGGTCTCCTCAGAGATCTTGATTCTGGCACCATGACCGTTCAGCTCCAAGTGTCAGGCTACCCCATTAATTATAACGTGTTGCTTGCATTGGAACAAACTAAGGCAAGTGCAGGGCTCTTAAATGATAAACAAAGTGACAAAAGGATTATCAAGTCGGAACCTGCTGAGAAAATTCAAAGACTACTGATATTCGATATTGTTAATGAAATTCTAGATCGTAAGTTACAGCTGGAAGGTCCTCCCCAGCAGTGGTTCTCACCAAATAAGCTACCAGGAAGAAAAACAAGAGGGCAGCAGCTTCTGGAAGAGCTGTGTTCAGAGGTGGATCAGCTACAGAACATCATATGGGAAGATTTAATGCATCAATCAATGGATTGGACAGATTGCCACAGCGAAATTCCCGGGGTAGTGTTGGATGTTGAGCGGTTGATCTTTAAAGACCTAATAACTGAAGTTGTGCACAGTGAGAGAATAGGTCGGCAAGGCCGACCTGGTAGGCTTTGCAGGAAGCTGCTTTCCATGTAGGGGGTTTTGGTAACATAGTTTTAGATGAGATTCAGTCTTCTTATTGTTTTTAGATGGGTTGGTGTACTCTTCATAAAATCCCAATAATACTTGAGTAAGAATGTAGCTCTTTGCTAGCCTGTAAATCTTCATTTGAGGCTTATAACATACTTGTAAATTATAGTCAATGTATATATGATCCATCTGTTTAACTGAAATACAGTCTGCTACACACATCATCAGAAATCATTTTTAAGAAGACAACTGCCCAAATAGCATCAAAGAAATGCTTCGCCACAAGAATTCTAAGAACTTGGTCAACATATATCATTAAGATTCAGAAAACATATGTACAGAATCCTATACAAGCAACACAATCATGCATTTGAGTTTGCAGTACAAAATTCCGACCATTCAGATCTTTCTCATCAACTGAACAAAAGCCATAATTGGTCCAGTAATCAGAATTTTTATAGCAACTTTATGCGCACTACTCCCACATAATAAGACAATCTCCAGAATTATTCAAACAATTCAACATTGGAACCATATCCTGCATCAATGTAGGATAAGTGACACCCTAAATTCAAATAGTGGTAGGATTTTCTTTCTTTTCTTTTCTTTTACTTTATTTTCTTTTTAGGTTTTCCCAATGAGGTTTTTTGTATTTTTTAAGTTTTCCTAGGTAGTAGAATTTGTTCTATTTCATTTTTAGAGTCTTTGGAGTCTTTTAATATCTTTAGGCTTTCTGTTTAAACTGGGATGTGTAACAAAAGGTTTGTATTGAACCATGTTTCAATCATTGAGACCATTACACTTGTTGAGTTGTTATTGAGCATTTTTTTTTAATAAAATGAGAGATTTATTCTTTGTTCTATTGCCTCCACTACGTCAAATTCCTATTCCCAAATTGAATTATTGTTTACTGGGCAATTTGCTTGTCAACTATGTTGTATTCGATCTCACCAATAGCATCCCTTTGAGTAGGCCATCACCAGGGCTGATGATCCAACCCCACACCAAAATGTCCTGCTAGATATAACAGAACTTACCTTGTTATAAGAAACTGACAAGTCAGAAGGATAGCCTTAGAAATTGAAGATTACCCAGAAAAGATGGATATTCTAGCATTTTCGTAGGAAACCTACTTCTGTTACAAGATGCAAAAATGGTGTCCGGATGCTTGGTGTCAGAATGTCACTAAAAGAATTCTAGCATTGCAAGTTATCCCTACTTTCAGCTGTTTGCAAACCTTTCCCAAATCAAAGGAGAGAAATGACTCATAATTTATGGGGTGAATAAATAAACCCAAATTAAAAAAATATCACAGTTAAGGGGTAAAAAAAGGATGAACAATGAGCAATATCTGATAATTAAAATATTAATCACCTTAAAATCAGTTGTTTTCTATAGCTGAAATCAACTTGGCCATAAGGCCACCACATATGATGTTGAAATGTGGAAACTGAGTACTATGAACCCGCAAGTCGTTAATGAAATCCAATAAAACTCGGATTAATCATTTATGGCATCTGAAAACTGCAGTTGAGAGTTGAAACATGGCATGAAGATATTATTCTAGCTCCTGTTAAGTGTTAACAAACATGGCATTTCTTTATTTTTTTTGATAAGTAATGTAAAACTTTATTGAAACAACATGTCATTTCTAATCAGTGATAACAAGAATCAGAAAGCAAAATGGAAAAGGCACACACAACTATAAAAAAGAACCAACAAAATCGCTAGAGAAAGAAAACAAAAAGATCTAACTTAGGAAAATTTAAGAATTTATAAGCAAGATAAAAGAGTAATCCTAGACATAAACCACAATAATGTACAAAAACCATAACGGAATCTTGGTGTGGACAGTCCTGCATCAAATCTCCCACCCAAAGAAAAATTAGAAAAAAATAAAGTAAAATATAACAAAATAAGAACATAATTGCAACAATATTTTCACCTGCTGTCAAGATAAAACTAGTCGGAACCTTTCGCTTTGCCAAAGGAGAATTTGGGAGGAACACGAACATGGAACAATAAAACAAAAAACTTCCGAAACTTTCCCATTGTAGGTTTCCCAGTCTATTGGAACAAGGTCACCAATTGGAGATGAAAATAATTAACTGCTTCAGTATTCCATCATCTATCATCCAAAAATGTTGCAGAAGATGGATCTCCTCCCATCATAGAAGTAGCCAGAGTGATGGAGCAAGAGAAAATGGAATCAATCACAACGCTAAATTCATCCCACAGTAAACTTCCCTGATTATATAGAACTCTTTTCAGATTCCGACCCCAATGCCAGTCTTTGACTCCTGTAGTATTAACAACTGAGTTCTGTCGGTTGGAGGATGGGGTTCTACTCTTTTGGAAGGTTTCTAAATTGCTTTACCTCAGGCAATTATTTGAAGCAAGAGTTGAAACCCAACTTTTTATTTTATTTTAATGTTTTTGACCCATGAATCCAAAAGTGCAGGGTGACCAGATTGTTTTAATTTCCCGCTTCATTGTTGAATAAGAATGTGAAGAAACTAGATTGTCTAAATCCAAAACTAGATTGTCTAAATTCATGAAAATATATATTAACTGAAACAATTATATCTGATTCGTAGCACCCACAATCTTCGAGCAAAGAGTACTCTTGAGTCCACACCACAACCATATTAAGGCTGCAAGACAATTAGATGCTTAAATACCCACATGGCTTAACAAACATCAAGACAACCACCCTTGCACCTTTTGCGCACTGTTTGGTTGTCTCTTACACATCCCCAGGCAGGTACGATATACATACCTTGGGAACAAAGTATGTTAAGGGAGCTTCTCAAAGAGAGTAATTTTCAATCCTCTATTGCTATATGGCTAACAGGTCTTACATACATATTGGAGATTGGAAATGCTGCTTTGTGAAAAGTTGGCCAGCCATTGCTTTCCATTTGTCTACACTTCAAATTTATTTGACAAAAAAAATAAAAGGAAAGAAATTTTCAAAAATCTCTCTCATTCAGGACAAATATGTATTGATGGATGAATTTCAGCTACTGAAATGTAGGTAAATAGCAAAAGAAAAGTTAGTTTTACTTCCTCCCACTCCATCTGTCTGTCTATCACTCATCCCAAACAAATATTTAATGATGGAGAACAAAGACTCCATCTCTGTCTCAGCTGCTTTGTAAAAAGTCGGGCAGACATTGCTCCTATGATTACACTTCAAATTTATTTGAGAAAAATAAAAGAAAAAGGTTTTCAAAAATCTCTCATTCAGGACAAAAATGTATTGATGGGTGAATTTAAGCTACAGAAACGTTGGTAAATAGCAAAAAAGATAAGTTAGTTTTGCTTCCTCCCACTCCATCTATCTGTCTATCACTCATCCCAAACAAATATTTAATGATGGAGAACAAAGAATGATGGAAGAACAAAGACTCCATCTCTCTCTGCTGCTTTGTAAGAAGTCGGGTGGCCATTGCTGCTCCTTTGGCCTTTGATTACACTTCAAATTTATTTGAGAGAATAAAAGAAACAACTTTTCAAAGATCTCTCTCATTCAGGGAAAATAGGTATTGATGGATGCAATGTTGGTATATAGCAAAAAGACAAGTTAGTTTTACTTCCTCCCATTCTATCTATCTGTCTATCACTCATGCCAAACAAATATTTAATGATGGAGAACAACTCTCTGGCAGGGACTTTGTTGAAACTCAAAAGGGAACAAAAGAATTGGTCTTCTTTTAGTGATGCAATTAGTTAAATGGCTCAATATCAACCAAAAGACAAAAACATGAAATCGTAAAATACCATAGTGTGCATCTTTTAGGACATTTCTCCAGTAATTGGATTCAGAGCTGAAAGTCTCAAAACCTAACTGCCCACTTCCGGTATGTATGTTAACCACCAAATTGAATTTATCATGAAATCAGATGTCAAGCACAGATATTGTATTTTCTTGCTATCAAGGAAAGCGATTAATCAAATAGAAAAGCAATTTAATGCAAGCTGAACAAGTAAAGATACCTATTCTCCAACTTCAGTTTCATTTAAAAGCACGGAAGAATATGCGTTAGTAAATTTTACTGATTTTCATAATAATAGCTACTCGTACACAGTCAATTTATAAATATGCATTGAAAAGGCCAGCACTGGAGAAAGCCATATACCATCCAGTATTAGATCATAATACGCAAAGAAAAAGAATTTTAATTAGAAAGAATCATTCACTGGGTCTACCATGGCAACTGACATGCACATACCTCAAAAACTTGTTAAAGTGGGAACATTTCCATCTGGCAGTTTGTAATATCCAAACTATAATGCCCTATGCAGACAACATTATGCTCTTTGACTACATCTACCCTGGAACCATCTGCTGCTGCCAGTCTCCTAAACAAGTATACAAATTCTAATCAAACAAGCCTAATTTACAAATGATCAAGTTCCATTGCGTTTCCCATAGATTCTTTCATAATTTTTTCAGCCCTCCTCTTCTTGTCGTCCTTCTCATTTTCCCTGCCAAACCAGGGTGCAGTTACCTCAAAACTTTTGTTCTCTGGGCTCAAATCTAGCATTGTACCTAAGGACTTCTTTCCAATACCGATTTTAAATTGCACGGTTTGCCTGCTATTCAGAAGAACCTTTTTCGGTCCCTCATTAGAATCACATAATCTGCTCTTCATTGCTTCAATATCTGGAACAAACGCCTCTAATACTGACATATGGTTATCCATTCCATGATTTTCCATAATAGAAATTCCCATAGTTGCTTCATTTGAAAGCTTAGCCTTAGCTGGAAGAACAACAGGAGACACCTCCTTCTCACCAAATTGTAGAGGTGCAGCAAGAAATGGGTTACTTTCTGCTGCTTTTTTTGCCTTAGCAGCATCTCCAGCAATGAACGAGGAGGGTCCTTCCAACCCATTACGAGCCAACTGTTGATGCAAGTTCAATGAAGACCTTTCTTCCTTTCTGTGCTGATTTTCCTGCTCCATTTTAGCCGTTGGAGGTTCTGTTGTTGTCTCATTCCTAGTAGATGGCTGAGCATAAGTGCTGGGATCAGGGTACGCAGGCAACCAAGTGGGTATATGCTCACCTGGAGGTTCTTCCCCAATTTGCAAAAAACTTGGAGTTAGCTTTCGGTCTTTAACAACTGGAAACTGAGGAAGAGAATAGGCAAATGGAATCTGATCAGCTTTACCAACATACTGAGCAATTTCCCTAACTGTGCCTGAAGTTGCAAGGCAATGCTCAATATCTGCAGCACCCAAAAATCCCTGTGCCAAACCCAAATCCTCCAACCCTTGAATAATATCAAAAAAGTTGCACTCTGTTCTACCCGCTAGATTAGCATGGTAATGCGCGGTCTTCCCAACATCACGAATATACCGAACAGCAACATCAGATAGTCTTTCAAGAGCAGATTGCTGAAAAGTCTGAAACCCCTGGCTCTCGCATATTTGTGCGACCGCAATCCTTGCAATTGCTGGGGCAAATTCAACGCCACTAGGTTTCCTCTGAGCAGCTGGTTTTTCAGGCTCTCTTTCACTCTCCCGACCACCATCGCTCATATTCAACACCTCATATCACTTCATTCGATGCTGCATAACCAAACGTACCACTTATTGCAACAAATTCCCCAAAATTTGCATTACTCACCCATAAATCATCATGTCATTGATTACCCTTCCTTCGACAGCTGATAAATTGCTGGAAAACACCAGAAATCAAAACTTCGAATCATGATTTCTTTCTTAAACTAGAACCCATGGAAACAATAAAAAAATAAGAACGAGCAAAAAAAAACTGACTAAAGTAAGCTTAATCTAGTGTTGTTTTCGGGTTTTTTTGGCATTGCTACACAAGTTCCGGCAGCCAATTTAAGTTGGAAAACTTTTCGAGAATATATAAATAAAATACACAAGCGCACATATTACAAACATTAAGTACTCTCTCTTGGAAATTTTTTTCTCTGAGCTGTCACCTACTAGAAAGTGAAACAAATATCAAAAGACAGAAACTAAGCTTCATAGAACCCTAAAAAACATAGCCAGCAAGCCCTAGAGAGCCGCTTTTTCGAATTACACGAACAAATAGGAGAAGAATTCATAAAAATAATTGAATTCAGCTCAGCAGCACTCACCGACCATTTCTAGGGTTTTGGATCTACTTCGAGCATTGGAGCAGCAGAAAAAAGTCGAGCTCAGAAGACAGCGCTCCAACAACGACCAGCTTCGAATTGAATTAGCCCTGGCGGGAGAAACCACAAATAAGATTGCAATCTAGGGTTTGGTGGTGGAGACGATGGGCTTAAACCCCAGTAAAACCCTCTGGATCGAAAGCGAAGCAAACGCAGAGGGACAGAGGAGAGAGACAGAGAGAGAGGTGCGATACTTATAGAAGAGACGAAGAGGAGGAATGATAGGGGGACATGGGTGGGGAAGGGGGTTGGCAACCTCCACCTCTGGTTGACAGCTGTCCCGGATGGGTTCACAAGGATCTGGGGTTTATGAAAAATTTGGACCACAAATTTCTAGTTAAAAAATAAAAAGGCATAAATGCATAGTTAACACTCAAATATTATATTCGAATCAATCGATATAAAGTAACGGTGAGGGTAAATTCAAGCAGGAAGTAAAAATTTGACAAAAAAGTTTAAACAGTTTTCTGTTTTCACGATTTAAGGATTTATAAGATATTTATCTTAAAAATTAACTATTATACTAGCACTTAAATTTTTATTTTTATTTTTTTAAATCGAGGGCTAATTTAATTATTAATTTTTACTGTCATATTATTTTGTTATACAATAATTTATTAAATATTATTATTTTATTTTTGGATAATCTATTTTTATAAATATTAAATAGCATAATAAGAACTTTTTTTTTTCTTTGGCTATTTTGGTTTAAATAAAAATATATAATGTGTTTAATCAATTGGTTTTCCAAAATATTTTAATTTTTTGAGCACGTGAAGGAGAAATAGAATTCACTTGTTACCAAAAGTTAAAGCTTAAACTCTTAGGGATTTTGCAGTGACGCTTGTAATTAACAAGTAATAAATTAGATAAAGTCATTTCCTGGTTTTACTTCAAGTAATCTTTTGGGGGATTCCAAGTATATACTGCCTATAATTGGACAAGAGATTTCTGCTTTTGGCTCTATCAATTGAAGATACTCATGCTTGCTAAACATATGACATTATATGCATGCATGTTAACATAGGGAGTCAATTGTCAAACATTTAATATTTTAGTCTTCATCTTCTAACTTATTGATACAGTGACCAAGCGTGTTGACAGCTCGGTTGAAAAATCCTAAAAGATAAAGGTTATAGTGACAGATGAAGGAGTGACGACAGAACCACCTTCAATACTTAACTCAAGAAAAATGAGATTAAAAATGTATAAAGACATAATACTGACAAGAATAGTTAAAAATGAACGTACATTTGATATGGATTTCGTTGTCTTTATAGAGTTCTCTTATCTTTTTTTTAGCAAGCGTGCTCAGTAAAACAGGTTTCGAAAGTAAAAAGATCAAGATGAAAGGCAATATGGGATCGTAATTTGCTTATCTTTGAAGGATGTCTCCGACAGCTCATTTTCTTACTGAATTCATCTAAAATTGACAAGATAGTAATTTGGCGGATATTGTTCCATTTTTTACTGAGGTTGTGTCCCATTTTTTTGTTTGTCTTCCCATGGGGGTTGGGATTTTTCATCTTTCCACAATAAGGCAACAAAACATTATGGTCAGCATGGATCAATAATTTTAACAGTATTTTAATTTGATTATGTAAAAGCTAATTTAGTTATGACAAGTAATCAGAAGTCGCAATGGACAAACTTCTTCATTATGGTTCTCATTAATTTCTGGAGTGTCAATTTGGCGAATAGTGATATACACCAAAAAGATGATGATTGATGAAGGAGTAATGATTTCACGAAAAGGCAAACAATAAATAAGAAATTGCTTGCCACGCATTTCAGATTGCTTCCGTAGCATAGTGGTAGTGCGTTCGCTTCGTAAGCGAAAGGTCGCGAGTTCGATCCTCGCCGGGAGCTCTAACGCGTTTTTCCTTTTTTTTTTTGTCTTTATTTGAATCCAAAAAACTAGTTGGCCCCTTAGGGGCAGTGATAGCTGACACCTGTAAACCCTTTGTTTTTTTTTTGTCCTTCGTTGATTTTAGGGATCATAAAAGTATGTTGTTTAACACTCTATCGATTTATAAGCTTAATTAAATATGAGATTTTTGTTAAACTTTGTGAAATATATATATAGGCTTTGAAAAAGACTATAAAAGCTCTGGAATTTTTATTTGAACTTCTAAAATATGTTTTATAACTTTTATTTTTTATTTTTTTAATTTTTTTTTTCTATTCAAATTAGGGAAAAAAAGAAAAGGGATTTTATAACTTTTATTTGCTATGGTGAGAGCTCGGTTAAAACTGGGAAGTCCTAGACCAAGACTATGTTTTATGGCTTCTTGAATTGTTTTATGTATTATCATTTAATTTCCACTTTATTTATAACGGAATCTATACGATAATGGTAAATTGTGTGTGTGCCTTTTTTTGACATGTCTACACAAGAAGATGCAAATGGAGGAGGGAATTTGAATTAGTATTACTTTGACTTCATAAGATATGATTTATAGCCGATTGAGCAACCCATCAAGGATACACGATGATGAGAATTTGTTGGCTTAGAATAATGTACGTGCATCCTTGATTTTACCATTTGATGATACTTTTGGTTATTTATTGGATCATTCGCCAATTCTATAGATAGAAGCAACTTCAATCTATCCATTTAACCCATTTTGAAAATGTTGGAGATTTTTTTTTTTTTTTTTTTTTTTTTAAATATGTTTTGGACATGGAAAGTTCCAACGAAGTTACTTGGGAATATATTGTTGAGCAATGTTATTAATCTGTGAATTCTTTGTCATTATTACTCTTGCACTGGTTGATTTAGCGGTTTTAAAATGCAGTTAATGGAAATGCGTTTTTTAAAAATGCAGTTAAGCGTTTGCTAAAATCATTAATCCATAAAAAAGAAAAGTGTTGTTTCTATATATATATATATACCCACTGCACGAAAATAAGATCCAACTTTTAAAATTGTGCGTTTTTAAAAACACACCCCTTATTTGCTACACAAAAATATAATTTCTCACATTTTCATATATATATATATAGACACACACACGTTGTTACTCACGAGTGCATTGGTGGCAAGAAAGTGTGGTTCTTGAGTCTACATTAATTAGGACTAGAATTTAATTCTATGTCCGGATACTAGCCTTCTCGATCCTTCTAATAGATAGTCTTTAGGCTCTAATTATTGGTTGCTTTATTTATTTTGTTTTCATCGTGACTATATATCTTTCGTTCTGCATGGTGCAGTTAGCACTTGGTGGTTAGGTTCTAGGGTTTGGTGCTTAGCCCCTACCTTTCTATTTTTTTGTTTCTTGAATATAATTCTTTTCCCACTTCAAAATATATATATATATAATTATTTTTCTTGTAACCAGCAGCATAGAGAGGAGGGTTTGGGACTCAAAAGATTAGAGGATTGGAATAAGGCCTCTACGATGAGACATATATTTGGAATCTGTTGGTGAATGTTAGTTCTTTATGGGTAGCTTGGATATATTAATGGTTATGTTCTGAAAGGGAAGAGCTTTAGGCATGTCAAAGTAGTACCTCAAGCCTGCTCGTGGAGTTGGCGAAAACTTCTGAAACTAAGGGATACTCAATATATACTGTCAAGCATTTAGACTTACAATTGTGTTGAAACTTGAGGATATATATATATATATGGTTGGCTGCTATCAGTAGGTGCCAAATATTTTTCCTGCTAGATTCCACAGACTACAACAATGAACACCAAATTTGCAGCTATATATACTAATTAAGACAAAACAAGTTTATGTTCAGTTTTTAAGGAGACAGGATCTCCTTACACGAGCCCACTCCTTCCTAGGAAGAAACCTTTTCACTTCCCATTAATAGAGATGGAAAGCTAGTTGTCGAGATATATACAATATTCCAGCAACGAACTATATATGTCACAGCTTTCATGAGATCTGCTTTTAAAATGTGCTTGGGAGAGCCTTTGTCCCGATAGTAATTTTTTAAGTGTTCCTCTACTAATAGATATTGTTTCATATCCTTCTGTCCTAGATATAGAGGCAGTTTGTTGGGAGGCCAACAAGGTTAGGAAGGAAACTTTTTAACCAATTAATTAGCTACAGTATTTGCAGTACATTTATAGACGTGTACAGTATTAAATACGCCCAAAATCCTAGAACAATAGAGGTTTAGGGAACTAGAGAAAATGATTTTGAGGATGGGGAATCAATTAAACCTCGTTTATTTGCTCATCTTCCTATTCTTGTCTTATTTCTTGCAAATTACCGCAAACTATCTTTTAATTTATTTATTGTCATCTAGGGGTGTCCTTTTACTACTCTTCTTGAGAGATTGACAGTTTGAAGAATCTTTCAGTGAGATTATAATATAATATGTTTGGAATATTACTCAACCCAAAAAACTTAAACCCATGAGTTTGAGCTCAACTATGCTAGTTAACCACTTAAGCTTATAACATCTTTTCAATGTGGGACTCAATCTCTTTATACTCATCGCACATGTAAACTTAACAATCTTTGTCTCATGTGTGAGTCTATCACCATATCATTACACTCCCTCTACGCCAATGACACTCGTCCATGCTTGTATATTGCACATTTATTCCTACTCCAAGGATCGGAGCTTTGTCCGTGCTTGTATCACTTCACCATACTACATACCACTATCGGCTCTAATACTGCTTTGAGAATTCTTTCAATGAAATCATAATATAGCATGTTAAGACAAATTTGTGACTTTGAGTCTTTGAGTCTAGCTATGCTATATTAACCCCTCGAACTTGTGACACATTTCTAATGTGGAGCTCAATATTTTTACACTCACACTTGTAAACTCAACATATATATATATACTACTAACATGTTATTTCTTCTATAAATTATCTTGTTGGCTCTTGGAAACGTTGGCACTCTTTTCAATTTCTCATTTATCTTACTCAACAAAGGCGCATGTCTTTTTCTATCCTTTTTTCTTCTGGAAATCTTTCAAACCTCACTTTGTAGTTGATCTTCCATGTTTGAGTATTGTTTGGTCATCAGACTTATTGAAAGACAATGGAACATGTCTGCTTCTGCATTATACAAGCTTATGTTGGCCATGGTATATGGTTTATACACTTTGGAGAGCAAGGAACACAAGAACCTTCTAGAGTCTTTGAGTCTAGCTATGCTATATTAACCCCTCGAACTTGTGACACATTTCTAATGTGGAGCTCAATATTTTTACACTCACACTTGGAAACTCAACATATATATATACTATTAACATGTTATTTCTTCTATAAATTATCTTGTTGGCTCTTGGAAACGTTGGCACTCTTTTCAATTTCTCATTTATCTTACTCAACAAAGGCGCATGTCTTTTTCTATCCTTTTTTCTTCTGGAAATCTTTCAAACCTCACTTTGTAGTTGATCTTCCATGTTTGAGTATTGTTTGGTTATCAGACTTATTGAAAGACAATGGAACATGTCTGCTTCTGCATTATACAAGCTTATGTTGGCCATGGTATATGGTTTATACACTTTGGAGAGCAAGGAACACAAGAACCTTCTAGGAAAAATCTTGGAATGTGTATTGTCCTTAATGAGATTATGTTTTGGGTCAAGCCAAATACAACACTCTCTATAGTACTCTTTGAACCAAAGTAGCTTCCTTTAGGTTATGTATTTCAGGTTGGCTCAAAGGCTTTTCTAATCTCCCTCCTATCTTGGACGGTTTTAATTTGGCTTTTTATGTCCTCAAGAGGTAACTTAATCTACTGGGACCACGCCTAATAAAGTGGAGGTCACTAGTTCGAATTTGCTTCCACCCTCTTGTGCGGACATGTCAAAAAAAAAAAAGTTTTTTGTATAAACTGTGCAATTGTATAGCTTCAACAGTACACAGCCCTCCCCCCACCGAAAAAAAAAAGAAAGAAAGAAAAGTGAGAGAGAGAGAGAGAGAAAGCAATGCATCACAGTGGGATATTATTCTAAATGAGATTGTAAACATGAAGGTTTGATATTATTAAAATGTTAATTAAATGATTAAATTCATTATTTAACTATTTCTTATAAGCTTAAGTTTTTGGGTTAAATATATAATTATTTAACATGGTATTAGAACATATATAGGTCATAAGTTTGAACAATATTGACTTGATCTGTATCATCTCTAATTTCAAATATCAATTATTTTACGTATTAGACCTCACCTATTAAGGAAATAATTTGAGCATATTTCACACTAGTGAGAGAATGTTAAAATATCAATCAAATATCTAATTTTTGTACCAATTTAAAATTTTAAAATAAATGATAATTTAACACCTAAGTAAAATGATGATAAGGTATGTAACAATGTGTTAATTTTCACAAAAGTGTACATTTTCAAATGCAACGTCAGATTTTCTGATTTTGGCTGTGTTTCTTTTTTCTCAGTACAGATAACCTTCTCAGGTCAATGAATGAAAAGTTTGAACGAGACTAATCTAAGGCGGTGGCTCACCAATATCAAAGTCTTCATACAGCAGCAAATATACTTTGAAGTTTTTGTCTCACATTTAAATTGAAATCAATTGCATTATTTGCATATTTATTAACCACTGAAGCAAAACTAGGTAGGAAATCAAACAGGCAACCATAAACTAATTAGAAATTATTGAAACAAACGAGCAGAAACTTTCCTTAAACACTAGTGTATTGTTTCTGTATCATGTAGAGGGAGAATCTTGGTCTTCATTTGGCTCAACTCCTCTGTTGGTTGGAGAATGAAGAAGCTTAGGAGTCATGCTGAAGTGGACAGGTCTTATTGATTGGCTTATAGGGTATACAGGTGGAGCAAGAGAATTTTGCAAGAGATTATGTTGACTACCTGAGCTCAACATTTGAAAATGGTTGACTTGTCTGGGATCAATCTCCCCTGAAGCCATTGCATGGGGAGGGAAAAAGGATTGTGTTGTTCCAGGGCAAACCAAAATTTGAGACCCAGTTGATAAAGACAAGGCAGAAGGCAATGGCATGATGCTAAAGCTATGGTGATCTTGATCTGTTTGTGATGTGATGAATCCATGGCTTCCCAAATGATGAGGGGGGAAATTTGAAGGATCACAATTATGATAATTATATGGCAAAGGAGGAGTACTATTCATGAAACCTGTTGCTAAGGAAGGTAAATTAGCTCTTGACAAGAAGGTGTTGGATGAAAAATCATTACCTTCTAGCTTTTCTTCTTCATTATTCCTTCTTGCCCAATTGTCCTTTGGATTGATTGTTTCTCTTGCGGCTTCTTTGGATTTAGCCCGCCAAAAAGCATCCGCACTCCAAAAGTTACTGCTGTTCATGAACTTAAAGCCTTCTTGGTCATTAGATTGAGAAGCACCGACTTGATTGGAAGGTGGCAATATTGATTGATGATGATTTAGGAGGCTAAAGCTACCGGGTGGTGGTATTGGCAGTGGGGGGAGTTCATCGATTTCATGCTTAGCTGCATTGAGCAACCAATCAACAACTTTGCTAGGCTGATTAAGGCCAAGCCTATCTTGAAGCTCATACAATTGAATAGCAGTAGGAACTGAAAGCCTCACCCGCCTGTCTCTTAATCCTCTTATGGTGCATACTTTGCTGTGCCTGTCTTTTCCTCCAAAAGCACGCGATACTCTTACTATCCTTGGATCCTTCAATCTTAACCATGGTGTTGAAGTAGTACTGCTAGATGAAGCCTTGGTGATTTTATCATCACCCGAATTGCCTTCCTGCTTTTGTGAAAAATCTGCTTCCTTTGGAGTTTTTATCATCTTATGCTTCTCATCATTGATTAACCAGCATATATATATATACTACTGGTTAATTAATATAAAAAAAAAAAAAAAAAAAAAAAAATCTAGGTTTACTTAAATGAGCATTGCATTTGTTGTTTAATTGTCACGACCATATATCTGCATCAGATCCATAAAAGAAGAATTATTAGATGAAAGAGGATCCAGATATATATATATATATAAAGAAAGGTTTCCTAAAATGAAGGAATCCTTCCAAAAAAAAAAAAAACCAGTAGATTAGGTATATCCCCTATACCCACAACCCTCCCTAAAATAAGGAGAAATCATTTTCCCAAAAGTAAAATAGAATCGAAAATGCATGAGAAATATGTAGTGAATTGTTGACTCTCAAAATTTTATTTGATAATTCTCAATCACAAGAACTGAAGGGCAAATAGAAATCATATATATGAGAGATTCCAAAGTTAAAAAGCAAGACTCTCTAACTTATTGTGAGATAGATCCATGCACAAAGCAGAAGTCTAAATATATATCATCATACTCTTGCTGAAATAAAAGCTAGGTTAAGATCTAGCTAGTATCAAGTGAACTTACATGAACTCTAAATATTCTTTCTGTAGCAGATGAATTTCCATGGTTGAATAATATTTGTAAACCTTATATATATATATATATAAAGGTACCTTTGAATGTGCCTTCTCAAGTTGATAGCAAACTCGAGCAAGCAACTGGGTATAGCTAGGTTTCAAAGTTGGAATTTGCTTTAATTGCAGAGACTAAACTTGTTGAAGAAGTTGAGCCGGATGAGAAGAAAAAGAAGATGCCGGAATTCAACCGACCATGCTCCACGGAAAGATAAAGCAAAGGCACATATGCAGCCACGTGGCACATCTCACCATCGGCTAAATAAATGTGCTAGTCAATATCTTATCATTTTCTCTCCTCACTGAATAAGCAGTAATTGCCTCAACGAAAGGGTTACGGCTAATACTCTGCTAAGTACATCACAAAACGACATATTAATTTCTGGTTTTTAAGGAAAATATATGTTCTACCATGTTAACTAGTATTAATGTAGCTTCTACAGAGTCGTATATAGTTGCTATTTTCGACTGGGGGACCATGCAGGGCTGCTGCACATTTTTAAAAAAGTGGCCGGTGTGCCATGCTTTATTGACAACTACAAAAGGCTTTGCATCTCAATTCCTATCACATGGGTTGATGAATGCACGCCTAGCTAGTACCAAAGGAAGCGTCAACAACCCTTGGTCGCCCAACTTTGGTTCCATCTGTTGTTTGCTTATGAGACCTAATTAATTTCACCCTTAATTTGAATTAAGGTTTTTTTTTTTAATTCAAATAAGGAAACCAGGGACCCCCCAAACTAATTAACACCCCATTAATTAATTTGCACTTACACCCACAAGTTATGACTTGGTACTGCAAATTAATCCTTCTCTTAAACCACCAATTTGTTCCGAGTAGTACTATATATGAGTCAGATTTGACATTAAATATGGACGGAAAACATATAGTTTATGAGTGTAAGTCCGACTAAGGTGATAGTTTGGAAGGATAAAGTGTGGTTAACCCTAAAAAGGTAAATGTTACAAAAAAAAATGCCCCTGCATCAAGTGCGTGCAAGTCATGTGTGATCGATGGTTTTCGTCACAATTAATGGCCAAATGTGACCTAATTAAGATGCTACCCAGAACAAAATTGTTGTTTTAGGGAATAATTAAGTTTATAAGCTGCATATGATTGCTTTATCATGAACTATATATTAACATACTCTAGAAGAAAACAATTTTATTTAAAAATGATTCGACTTGGTTAATTTGTTAGTACTTAAAAGTGTTTTGTTGTAACATAAAAGTAAAAATAGTTTTGAGAGTTTTATATATGTTTTAGATTATATATATATATATATATATATATATATATATATATATATTAAAGTATTTGTTTTAAAAGCATGAAAAAGAGAATGGTTTAATAAATAAAGCAAGCCAAATATAATATATATGCAGTTAGATATCACACATGGAAAAGATTTGCGAGTAAAGAAAGAAAGCCACTTTGACAAGTCTATTCAAGGGCTACAAAGTTGTGTGGTCTATAGTAGTGTAAGAGCATTGTCATCTTGTTGTGTATGATAGCTACTACGTACAGACAATGAGAAGCTACCTTATAGGTGAGGGACCAATACATTTTCTCTTTTACACGACCCACTCAATAGATTGGACCACACAACTTTCCTGCAGAGAGATATGCACGGACCAAGTTTAACTTCAGCTTACACTCCTCAAACGATTATATAATCACTCTTTTCAAGAAAAAGTAATTAATCCATTTTGAGAGTCGTATGCCACTTTCTTTCTCATCATCTTTTAGGAAACTGCAAATTAATATGCTTTTTCACCTTTAAAAATGATTAGCTTGGAGGTGTTTGTGGATCCCAACACCTCCAAAAAACCCTAGCCTTCTCCGAATTGAATACCCCTTTGTGGGACAAGTGCAGATATTCATCAGAACTTTCCCTACCTTAATTTGCTAGTTGCTGTTTCCTAGCTAGCTAATATTGGATCCTGCAAAAGAAGAGAAAATTTCTAACGGTACGACTTTCTTTACTTAGGGTCAAAAACAAGGAGCCAAGAAACTGACGTACTCAAATCATCTTATCTTCCATGAATATGGAGAGTGGTTTCGATCAAACAAACACCCAAAGCAATCCTTACCTCTTAAATTTGGCATATAATGACAAGATATGTAAAAGGATAGGTTCCCCAGCATTTTACATAAAGACACGAACAATTAATTCCTCCACAAATATATATATCTTCAATGGCTTTAAAAATTAAAAGACAAAATGTAACTTTTGAATTTCTTCATTTAGCATTTTATACACACACAATGACTTCTTAAAGTAAAGAACATGAAGCAAGACAGAAAACCCTAAAAACCGTGTAATTTTCTGTTTCTTGACAAGAAAGTTAGCTTTCGCACATCCATGTGAAGTTGCACCAATCTAGCTATCAGGTACAGATTCCCTTCCGTATGTTGATTACCAACAATTCTGAAACCAAAACCCTAATTTCTCCTAAAGCCAAACCAAGTTAATTAGCTTTAAATATAGTGTACGTAGTACTATAATGTATATATATATATATATATATATATATATATATATATAAATGGCAAAATATATTGATTATAAATTTATCGAAAAGGCCTAAAAGGCAGCAGAACCAAAAAAAAAAAAAGTTATTAACTTAAATATTTTTTTATTCCATACTTTTTAAAGGAAAGCAAAAAAAGAAAGAGAAGAGAAGAAGAGAAATGATGACGACTAAGAAGAAGATGAGAAAGGCCTATCAGAGTTTATCACTAGTTTTTGAAAGGAGTTCCTTTTTTTTTTTTTTTAATGAAACTATCAGAGGGGTTCTTCAATGACCTCCTACGACTTTGATTCAGAGAGAGAGAAGGTCATCCACTGCTTTAATTATTGGCAGGAAAGAAAGAGATTGGGAAAAAAAATGCTTAGGGTTTTCTTCATCTGTGTCTGAAGGGCTAGCTCCAAACAAGCAGTGGCGGGCATCCCAAGAAGGAGACAGTGAGGTTGGCACAGCCAGAGAGACTGACTTTAAGGGTGTACCATTATTGCCTAATAAATGGTCCCTAGATTCCAGACACAAGCCTTTGATCGGCTTACGACATATCACTCTCACCTTTCTGAATACCACCAGCAGCAGCAGCAGCAACAGCAACAGCAACAGCTTATCTACCATCTACTATATATCTATTATAAAACTCAACCCATCCCTCTCTTCCCCCACCCACAAATATTTTCTTTTGGATGGGTTTTGATCAACATGTTAAAGTTATCAGGAATGTAATTAACTCGATCCCTTTTAAATATATTTGTTAGGGTATCAGAGATAATATTGTGTTTCTACTTCATTGGGTATATATATATAAATAATACATTTGGGTATTTTGTCATAGAAGTTGGATTTCGAAATATGATGACTTCATGTGAGCACCTAATTGGAAGAAGCCAAAAACAGTATTGGTTCACCCATTTCAATAGTTACTCTTAAAGTTGTAGGCTAGCTACTAAGCCTACTATTGTTGCATTGAGAATCCAGACCAAAAAAGGAAAGAAAGAACAAAAGAAACATCTTTGTAACAGTAGTTCTAGCTTTATGCACGTTTCCCTTATGAGGTTAGAAGAAAAAAAAAGGATCACTACTTTCCATTAGTTCAAGTGCTTTGAAAATTACTATTTAAAAAGAACTTGTTAGAAGAAATATTAATAGCTGCAAGCATTGATCAAAAAATTCCAATATTATTAGCTCTTTGGTAGACGTACGACTGCTGGTTAATTCCTTCTGCTAATTTGACAAAAGTATGTTCAGAATTCTCCTTTCCCGCACACAAAGCTAATTATCCCAAGCTTTTAGGTTTAAAAAGGAGAAAGGAAGCGCACATCCTCCAGATCCTTGTTAGTTTGGAGTATATGAAGTGCTAATTAATCAGCTTTCTAAACTCTAGGAGGATAAAATGTGGAATGTGAAAAGCTTTTGACGCCGCACAGTATTAAAATTGTTCTGACAACATATAACGATAATAAGAAAGACAAGTAGATTAAAGTTTGAATTCACTTTTATACTCCTCAAAACTAAGGGCCTATTTGGGTGTACGTTTGAGGAGTATAAAAGTGCATTTTACACTTAAAAAGTCTGTTTCAAGAAAAAATACTCGTTTAGTAAAAAAAATTGAAAGCATTTTTAAATGTCCAAAAAGTAAAAAAAATAGCTTGCCAACAAGCATTTTTTCACTTAAAAGCTCTATTTTCTAATGCAATCTCAAATATGCTCTAAGTCTATAAGTTGAGCTTAAATAGCTAAAGCAAATTAACTGACTTTTTTTTCTAAAAAAAAAAGGTAAAATTTTAATTATGACATAAATCAAACTACAAATCAAAATAAGAATTCTGTAAAAAAAATTGGCGAAATCAGGAAATAAAAACCTTCTTAAATAATTAAATGAAATATTTTGTAAAATGTCAATTAAAAATAACTTTAAAGCGCTCCGAAAAGAGCTATTGGGGTCTTACTCTAATAATTATGCCGGATTTACTAGATATATATATATATACTAAGCGTTAGTTTCATTTAGATTTGACACTCTTTTCAAGTGATAAGTGTAATTATCTCTATTGGCCAGTAATTGTTGGGAGGAAACCATTCGGTGGATGGCTAGTAGCTATAGAGAAAATTCTCTTCTAGACTTTGTGGTCAAGGTGATGCTTGCGGCAACGATATATGGCTTTTAGTGCTAGAGAAATTCAAGAATATATTATTCATGAAAAAAAAGAAAGAAAGAAAGAAAGAAGAAATTAATCTAGAATATTATTTAATGGTATTAATGCTCTCTTCGATATATCCTCTTCTAGGTTAGATCTTGGATCAATTATTTGTCTTCTTTCTAGCAGCAGCCTTCTCCGGCCCTCTAATAGGTCGGGTACGTTTTGGGGATTCTCAATGATGTTACCGAACTGTTGAATATTCTTTCTTTCTGATGTTATCTGATTGGGTTTTTTTTTGGTGCTGTTTTTCCCTTGTGGAAAAAGGCTTAACATAAAAATATCATAATTTATGCGACATTAATAGACATTTAAATCTAAGCATACAATCACCAAAATATGAAAAATTACACAAAAATTTTGGTGATGAAGAGGAAATCTTTTAAAAAATGATCTAAAAGTAAAATCTCTCTAGGGCAGTCAAACTCAAAAAATTACTATCAAAAGATGTTCAGAAATTATAGACACTAGGAACATTTACAAACTAATACAAGACCTTGACTTTGTAAGATCGACAAACCTCCAACTCATCTTCTTGCTCACAATCTTCTTCAACGTGATTTTCTTTTACCGGATCTTTCTGATAGACTTCTCAATGAAGTGAACAATCAAACTGACAAAATCCTCTACAATGAACAATTTGGCTCTCAGCAAATATTCTCCCCGTGTAAAGCCTCTCACGAAACCTAGCCTCCAATTTCGTACGTCTCTCTCTTAAATGAGATGTATATGTATCGCACGACAAAATCCTAGACCTGGGCCCAAATAAAATAGACGTTTTGGGCATAATTTTTACGGGGTGTCCAGACAGGTTAATGCTGTTCAGATAGGGGAAAGGCCTGTCCGGATAGGGTGTGCAAAGGATGAAAACAGCATTCTGGAACTTCTGTCAGACCTTGATCAACAGCTCCGATCAATAAACGTTTGTAGTCCGATTGAGCTGAAACTTTGCAGGAATGTTCATGACATATGAATCCTCATTGTGAATGGTGTAGATTAGATTTTGAGCATTCTACATCAGTGTTTGAACCTGTGGACAATAATCTCTGCATTTTAGAACCAAATTAAGCTAACAAAAATACTAACACCTTGTTTGTAAAGTTATGGGCTGTATTATTTGATTACAATACAAATTATACGATAGAGATGTGTCAGAGCCTCAAGCGGCCAGCTCTCCACTTCCTGTAAATAGGGATTCAATTCAAACTTTTGTTTCGAATAATATGGCTTATAGTCACACCATCCTTAATGATCCAGTCTCAAAGGTTTGAATGTGTCAGAGCCTCAAGGGGCTGGGGAACGGGGGTAGAGTACTATGGCAAAAGGAAGAAAAAAAAAAAAATTCTAGAGGTTTTTGAGGTTCAACATTTTATCAAATCAGGTTTAAAATTGTCAAATCACTCCTTATAAGGTATGCTTTGTTATCAAATAGCTCTTTTCATACACTTATTTGTTAAGAATTTTAGTAAAATTGTGACATGTATGCTAAAACAATGTCAAACCCAATGAAATAACTCCATGCATGTATGTTTAAAACAATGTCAAACCCAATGAAATAACTCCATATGTGTATTAGTGCTGGAGGGAGGGATTTGATAACGGAACATATCTTAAAAATTTATTTGACTAATTTTAAACCTTAGAAATTAATTTGACAAAATGTTAAAACTCAAGCTAGGCTTGTACAACGTACATTTTTCTCTATGATAAAAAGTTAATGAATTTAAAGTAGGAAACACCCATCTGGCTACATCAGTTAGATCACATGTAAACCATAGGCATCACGAACATATATATATCATTTTGTACAAACATCAATATATGATTAACAGAAATGACAGTTGCAAAGGACATGCAGTAAGCTGACCGAACGACATACCAACGCAGCACCCTTTCCGCTCAGCTTACAAATGCTTTACTGACTCATGCAGAAAAGAAAAGAAAAAAAGATTTAATATATGATACGTAGTTGTCTTCTGAATTTTCATTGCTGGGTAATTCGCATTTCACTTTCTCTGCATTGACTGTACGCATTTATTTTTGCTCAGACTCTTGCTTTTAACTTTCTGTTTTTTTTTTTTTTTTTTTTTAGATTGGTGGGGAGGTTTCTCATGCTTTACATGGTCTAACCAGAGCAATATAAGTACTCCAACAGAACAGAAAGAAAACAACTAGTTAATAGAAGGTAAACAAATGGCAGCTAATTTAGACATTTTTACTGTCTCAACCTGCAAGACGATCGAATATCTCTCTCTCTCTCTCTGCCATAAATTGGTCATGGTGATCATCTTTTTCTTTTCTTTCTGTTTTGTTGACATCGTGATGATGTGATAAAGACATTATAAGAGTGATGGTGATAGTAAGCTGCCAGATTAATTGATGCATTTTTTGGGTCCATTTTGTGGAGCCGTTCACGTGTTCGGATTTCATGAAATTAATCCACATACCACTTGCTTTAGATCTCATTTTTATTTATTTATTTGAATGAAAAAATAATAATAATAAATAAAAAGAAACACATTTTGCAAATCCTAGCTTGATAGAGGTTAAAAAACTACCTTTAAGAGTGATATGGATTAATATCATCAGTTGGTGGACCTAACTGCCCTAATGTCCCATGTTACAGAGGAGTACTGTCTCATTAATTGTAACATTTCGGCTACATATTGAAAAGAGTACTCTACTTATAAGTTTTATATTGCTTATTTATTCGGTAAAACTATGTTTTATAAGTGATTTTAAGAAAACTCTAAATTAACTAGTTATTTTAAGGTAATAACACAAATATGACTAGTATTTTTTCCTTCCTAGCTTTCATGAAAATGCCCAAATTGGTTGACATCAACTTGAATGGGCAGCATGTTTTGCTTGTCGACGCCTATTGTCAGATATTAGGATTTCTGCATAATTTGAAAATGGTGCAATGAAGTGAATTTTCCTGCAAAACCTAACCATCCACTTTCTCATATATAAGAGCCCACTGAGAGGAAGAAAATGGAGGAAAAAGAGAGTTTTGAGTTGCCATACATGAATTTATTGGCATGAGTTGTAATCTCTTTCATTTATTATGTTCTCACTTTTGTGTGTTAGGGCTAGAAAATTGTGCAAAAGAAAATTCCTCTTTGCTTGTGTGAAAGTGACAGTAAGTGTAATATTGGGTTTTTCTGTTTGAGTGATTTCTTGTTACCATAATAAATTTCTTTGTAATCGCCTTTATTAGTGGACGTACCTCACATCGAGAGAACTATGCAAATTCTTGTATTCTCATATATAATTGTTATTGCGATCATAATCTATTGCACAACATATGGGTTGGTAGGAATAAGGTGTGCCACGGTCTTAATATTAATGCCTATGCCATTTCCAAAGGAATGTAGTGCAGGTTTAAGAATCCAGTGTGATTGTGTGAGAGCATGAAACGATCAAGTTTACACTAGATGAATGTCATAATTTTAAGTAGTTAATATAACATGATTTGAATATATATATATATA
>NC_081545.1:31797445-31799335 GCF_901000735.1 Corylus avellana
GTAAGCTAGTAGGTGTCGTGTGACTTAAAGACTTAAAAGTCATGTTTATGAATATTAGTAAAACGGCGCGTATTATACCGCTTAAACGGAGTGTTTTGTTAAAAAATAAAAAACTTCATCTTCAACTTTCGTTCTTTGTCTTCAACATTCATCTATACTTTAACCTAATTTTTAAACCACATGAACAGAAAGAAAATCACGCCATCGAGTCATAAATCCTGGTGCTCTTAAAAAATATTTGTTCCCTTATAAATAAATAAGGGTGGGCAACTAAGGCATTCTAAAAAATTCTACCAGAAAGTAAGGGGATTTTTGGGAGGTGATGGGAGGCATTTGACCCCTCTCAACCCCCTCTCTGCCCCCTGACTGCAGTGACCCTTTCAATAATCACAAAAAATAAAACAATTTTTACTTGAATCGCATGTCATCCCACCATCCACTAACCCTATTAAAATATATAAATTATCAAAAGATGAAGGGGGGAGGGGGGCGACGGGGTGTGGTCGTGCCAACACTAAGAATACAATTTCACCTCGAGAGATGCTACGTATGTTTTCATGATGTTTCTCCCATTTTTTTACTTTCTAAAATTATTATTAAATTTGTAAAGTTCACATGTAGAATTCATACGAGGTTACGCATTTAATAATAATTTTAAATTTAAAAAAGAAGAAATGAATCGATTCTCTTTCACCTTAGCCTTGTTATCTTGTCACACACTACAAAAATTCAAGGGTTTAATGGCATTTAAAAAGTGACTTTTTTAGAAAATGTCATTAAATTGTGACTTTTTTATTGTTCAAATGTCACTATTCATAAAATAGTAACGTTTGAATAGTGTTATTGTTTACACATTACTAATCGCTAATGTATAAATAGTAATTACTATTCACATGTCACTAATCACGCGTGAATAGTGATGTATAAACAGTAAAACATATCAAAATTTGAAAATATTGGCGCCCAAAATTTGCGTTTAAAACAACCATTTACACTAAAAAACAATAAAAAAATTCCACTTTCACCCAACACTGATAATATATATATATATATATTTTTTGTTAAAAAATTTTTTAAATATTTATTATATATATTTTGGTAAAAATTATTATTTTTTTATAATTTTTTAAAAGATAGTGACGTTTGAATAGTGCAAACTGCAAAACGACACATTTTATAAGGTGCCGTGCACTGTTCAAACGACACCATTTGAATAGTGACGTTTTTCATTGTTCAAACGACACTAGCCCATTTCTAGTCTACTTTTTGCCATTTTGAAAAAGTCACTATTTGAATGTCACTAACCATTTAATGACGTTTTTTTTTTTTTTTTTTTTTGGCCCAAAAACGTCATTATTTGTAAGTCACAAAACCAAGGAATTTTTGCAATATGATATGTAGTTTATGTGTTAGTGATCCATTTCAAAACTTTAGACACAAGAATACAATGAAATTAGGATCTGGTCTATATTAATATAATGGGCGGCTTCTACATTAGCAATATAATATATTTCGGTGAATAGAAGCACCCATGAAACCAACATCTTTCTAAATTGTATATTTGTATTACTAAGAAGAAGAAAAAAAAAAGATTCAACCAGGGCTGATTTGCAAGGCTACATCGTACTTTCTCTCTTATGGCTAGTCTCCAATAGGCCTACAAAACGAGCGTATCAGTCCTCGAGAAACATCTATAAAATAGGATAAAGTGTAACTTAACGTCTTGACATTTTTGGGCTACCAAATCCTCTACCCTTAAAGCAACAGTTAAGCAGAAAAAATAAAAAATAAAAAATAAAATCATTCGCAATATACACACAATTCCGAGCTATACGAGCCTTAATTCCCTGGAATACATAAAGAATTAAAACCCTTGACAGCCCAAGTTAA
>NC_081545.1:31799435-31808533 GCF_901000735.1 Corylus avellana
GCATGGAAGCTCTATAATTGCAATAGAAAAAATGAGAAAGTTCCCATGTCTCACATAATTGCCATGGCAAAAACGAAGCTCATCTTCTCATGTCTATAAATTTAACAAAAGCATTGATTGCTTTGCGACCATATATATATATATATATATGATTTTTCTGGTAACTTCAACGTTTTACTTGTTTTTGTTATATCATTTACCGTGGAATAATCAACAGCCGAGTTGGGTGAATATTCGGGCAGAAATTTAATAAATAGACATTTTTCTTATCAACCATTCATTCAATTTAGATAATTATAAAGTCGTTTTTAGGTTTGTTGTATTGATTTCTGGTTGTTTTAATGCTCTTGTTGGGGCTGCCCGACCCTTGTAGTTTATAGGCTTATTTGCAACCTATTTCACCCTTTTAAAGATAGATTAGTCCAATTGATCATTTTTCATGTTGAAATTTGATGTGAAGCTGGCCCAATTCATTTTTGGGGTGGGGGCAAGTAGCCCAGTGTCGGTTCTATGATTTGGGAAATGTCCCACGTACGGACTGGGCCTAATCCACCAAGATATTTCGTGTCATGTTATATTAATAATCTTCACCCAGCAAGACTGGGCTGGATCACATAGGAATGTGACAACTGGACTACGAAAGCAAAATGCTTTTGTATTTTTGTTTATTATCCTTTAATTTTGTTAAATACTACATTAACTCCTTAACTTGGGCTGTCAAGGGTTTTAATTCTTTATGTATTCCACGGAATTAAGGCTCGTATAGCTCGGAATTGTGTGTATATTGCGAATGATTTTATTTTTTATTTTTTATTTTTTCTGGTTAACGGTTGTTTTAAGGGTAGAGGATTTGGTAGCCCAAAAATGTCAAGACTTTAAGTTACACTTTATCCTATTTTATAGATGTTTCTCGAGGACTGATACGCTCGTTTTGTAGGCCTATTGGAGACTAGCCATAAGAGAGAAAGTACGATGTAGCCTTGCAAATCAGCCATGGTTGAATCTTTTTTTTTTTCTTCTTAGTAATACAAATATACAATTTAGAGAGATGTTGGTTTCATGGGTGCTTCTATTCACCGAAATATATTATATTGCTAATGTAGAAGCCGCTCATTATATTAATATAGACCAGATCCTAATTTCATTGTATTCTTGTGTCTAAAGTTTTGAAATGGATCACTAACACATAAACTACATATCATATTGCAAAAATTCCTTGGTTTTGTGACTTACATATAATGACCTTTTTGGGCAAAAAAAAAAAAACGTCATTAAATGGTTAGTGACATTCAAATAGTGACCTTTTCAAAATGGCAAAAAGTAGACTAGAAATGGGCTAGTGTCGTTTGAACAATGAAAAACGACACTATTTGGTGACATTTCCAGCAAAATGTCACTATTCAAATGGTGTCGTTTGAATAGTGCACGGCACCTTATAAATGTGTCGTTTTGCAGTTTGCACTATTCAAATGTCACTACCTTTTAAAAAATTATAAAAAAAAAAAATAATTTTTACCAAAATATATATAATAAATATTTAAATTTTTTTTTAACAAAAAAAAAAAAAAGTTTTATCCGTGTTGGGTGAAAGTGGAATTTTTTTATTGTTTTTTACTGTAAATGGTTGTTTTAAACGCAAATTTTGGGCACCAATATTTTCAAATTTTGATACGTTTTACTGTTTATACATCACTATTCACGCGTGATTAGTGACATGTGAATAGTAATTACTATTTATACATTAGTGATTAGTAATGTGTAAACAATAACACTATTCAAACGTTACTATTTTATGAATAGTGACATTTGAACAGTAAAAAAGTCACAATTTAATGACATTTTCTACAAATGTCACTTTTTAAATGCCATTAAACCCTTGAATTTTTGTAGTGTGTGACAAGATAACAAGGCTAAGGTGAAAGAGAATCGATTCATTTCTTCTTTTTTAAATTTAAAATTATTATTAAATGCGTAACCTCGTATGAATTCTACATGTGAACTTTACAAATTTAATAATAATTTTAGAAAGTAAAAAAATGAGAGAAACATCATGAAAACGAAAACATACGTAGCATGTCTCGAGGTGAAATTGTATTCTTAGTGTTGGCACGACCACACCCCGTCGCCCCCCTCCCCCCTTCATCTTTTGATAATTTATATATTTTAATAGGGTTAGTGGATGGTGGGATGACATGCGATTCAAGTAAAAGTTGTTTTATTTTTTGTGATTATTGAAAGGGTCACTGCGGTCAGGGGGCAGAGAGAGGGAGAGTGGGGTTGAGAGGGGTCAAATGCCTCCCCTCACCTCCCAAAAATCCCCTTACTTTCTGGTAGAATTTTTTAGAATGCCTTAGTTGCCCACCCTTATTTATTTATAAGGGAACAAATATTTTTTAAGAGCACCAGGATTTATGACTCGATGGCTTGATTTTCTTTCTGTTCATGTGGTTTAAAAATTAGGTTAAAGTATAGATGAATGTTGAAGACAAAGAACGAAAGTTGAAGATGAAGTTTTTTATTTTTTAACAAAACACTCCGTTTAAGCAGTATAATACGCGCCGTTTTACTAATATTCATAAACATGACTCAGTTTGAAAGTCACACGACACCTACTAGCTTAGCTTTAGGCGCTTTGTTTGATACAAGGTGTGAAACTTTCAAACTGCAAATCATATTTCATATTCTTAAACAATTGATTTGACTTTTCTAATTCAAAGCTTACACCTAGTAGTGCGTAGGATCTATTTAGCTAAGTTTCCCTTAAAATTATTTTTTAAAATTGTTTTCAGAGCATAAAAAAAGTAGCTACAACTTACAAAGATCCATTTTCAGTAGTTTTGTTTTATTTTTTATTTTTATTTTTTTCTACTAAGTGTCTTTGTTTTATCTAAACTTATCATATTGATGTTCTATGTTTGAAAACATGCTGTTTTCGATAATAATAATTTAACCATTTTTGAAAATACATTTATCAGTTCGTCTTTATACTATTTTTGGGTGGTTGTTTTTCAAAAACCCAACATATATGCCATTAGTAATCTAGTTATATATTTAAAACACAGCTACTCTTTATTTCAAAATTAAAAAATAAATAAATAACGATTAACCTGTAATACTGAGTGCTAAACTGCAATTTGCCTATTTGACAAATTAGAGAATGAGAAGTCATTAACAATTTGCAAATTCTTCTAAATTCAACGTTCAACCCTTAAACAATTCAACTTACTTTTTTTCCTACTTTTCTTTTTAAAAAAAGTTTCAAGTACGTAAATTTGTAATAAATCTTTTACATTGATTAAGCTTTAAATAATAACTAAATTGTATGTTATATTTATATTTTCTAAAATAATAATTAAAGTCCTGGCTCTGCCACTTAGTGACTACAGTTGAAGCAAATTTCTCAGAAACATGTGGAAAAAAAAGGGTCTTCTTTTCATTTTTTAGGATTATTGAATGAAAGGAAGAGGTGCAGGTCATTGGCCCATTTTTCAAAGGTCAGAGACAATTTTATCTAAACTTTTGGACCCTTTTGCCTGAATATAAGGCTGAAATGGAGAGAATCCATTTCGAATCAATTGAAGATTTGAAGTGAAATGTTAGGTGCAGATGATTCTACAAATTCAATGGGATGGTAAGTAAAAGCTTTACTTTTCGCGGGTCGTACTATCCTTTTTAACAGCTTCTTGCAAGTTGCAACCATCTTGTGATGATTCAACTTCTTGAAAAAATTCGTGGACTTAACTCATTTTATAAAATCGGTTTAATAAAAAAATGGTTGTTCATTCTTTATAAAGATGTTCAAGATCTTGTCCACAAGTAATGTGAGAATATTTCTTAATACCCTCTCTCATATGCAGACCGATATTTTTCTTGCTCATTGTTGGGAGGTAAATAGTATGGGCCTCATTTGTTTTGTAGTAAGCTCTGATACTATGAAGAAATTCGTAGACCTAACTCGTCTCATAAAACCAATTTCATAAAAGATGATTGTTTATTCTTTATAAAGATTTCCAATGACTTATCCACAAACAATGTGAATGTTTGCCAAAACTTATAGGTCAGCCACACATTGCTGATGGTCTATATATATATATAGATATCTCTCGAGTACAAAAAGGAAAGGTTGCGGGAAGCTCAAAAAGGAGCACTATTTTGAGCGTCTTCCGATCCTCTAATGGCACTCAATAACTCGGTGAAAATACTTGAGGTTTCCCTGGTGTCGCCGCCACCAACCTCACCAGACTTGGGCCATCCCAAGCTCTCTTCCTCTCACCTTATTTGACATACTCTGGCTAAAATTCCCCCCAGTCCAGCGAGTTTTCTTCTATGAAATCCCTCCTACAAACGCACACTTCTTGGATTATGTGGTTACATGCACAATAATTGATCAACAATATATAATCGAAAAAAGAGAGATTAAGAGAGAGAGAGAGTCGACATACAGATTTATGTGGTTCGGCAATTTGCCTACGTCCACGGAGAGGCGGTTGTATTTTTACTCTTAATGATTCAAGGTTACATCATACATATATATAGAAAAAGAAAAAACCTAAACCCTAATTGTACAGATTTATTAAAAAAATCTCCAAAATACCCCGTACCGTACCGCAGGGGCGTTGCCCCCACACCCCCACAACCTAATCGTTCCCCCGTAAACTTAATTACGCCCATGGGCCAGTAGACTCCTGCGACGTTTACTCCACTTCTGTCTACTTAGCCTTCCACTAGTATTAATATGAGCAACTAATTTCAACAGATTCCATTCTTCCAAAACTCAACACTCGCTCTCCCTTATCCTCCGACACTATCTCCCCCTTGCCGGTACCCTCACTTGGCCTAAGGACTCTCACAAACCCATCATCAACTACAAAAAGGGCGATTTAGTTTCCTTCACTCTTGTCGAGTCCAGTGCCGACTTCTACCATCTCTCAGGGAACAATTGCTTTGTTGAAGCAGAGGAATACCATTCCCTCGTACCACACTTGCCAACATCCCATGAGCAAGCCCCGGTGTTGTCGTTGCAAGCAAGTCACAATCTTCAAAAACTGCGGGTTTTGTATCGGAATCACCGCACACCATGCCGTTCTCGATGGCAAAAGTTCAACCATGTTTATGAAATCATGGGCTCACTTGTGCAAACATGGCGATTTGTCCTTGGCAACAGAACTAACACCATCCTACGACAGGGCGGTCATCAAGGACCTGGTTGGGCTGGAGGGAATCTTCCTGAACCATTGGATGAACCATGGCGGCCCAAACAACAAGAGCCTAAAGGTATGGGAACTCAAAACTCCCCCAGATATTGTACGAGGCAATTCGAGTTGAGTTGTGCAAAAGTCCAAAAGCTCAGGCAATTGATAACCACCATGCTGGAGGAGAAGAATCAACAAAAACAACCACTACTTCAATTATCAACTTATACAATAACATGTACCTACACGTGGGTTTAACATGAAACATTGACAGAGCGATGAGCAACATTGAATCTTCCTCTGAGGGGTTTAACATGCTCAGACGTATGGGGGTGGTTTGCGCCACCCTGGGCTCCTTGTGGCCACTCCCAATTTTTTTTTTTTCTTTTTAAAAAAAATATATAATTTTTTAATTTTTTTAGGACATATGAGTGGTGCTGACGTAGCATTTCATTAAGTTTTGAATGAATTTTTAATAGAGGTATCATTTTGGTCTTTATGAAAATCACAGGTACTTCTTATGATCCAAATGAAACTTTGAGGGGCAAAAAAATAAAGAGCTGAAACCTTAAGGGGCAATTTAGCATTTAACCCTAAAATAAATAAGAAAAGATGAAAGATGGGAGATGGGGAGAGGAGAGGAATAAAATAAAAAGAAAAAGAAATGACTAAATGAGGGATGGGAACAAATTTTTAGGGACGAAAATTTTTTGGGGGTTGAACACTAATTTTCGAAGGGCCATTACATGTTTTTTTATTTATTTATTTTTTTCTTAAGGGTTTTTTTTTGGGTTGGGGTTGTCAGGGACCCCATCCCATAACCGTGGTGTTTGGTAAATGGGTTGGCTTAGACACTATAATTGATATAGACTAATGTGAAGAAAAAAAAAAGAATGTTTAGTATAAAAAAGTGAAAAAAGTGAAAAAATTTTGATTTGTAGTGATTTTTTTTATTTGAATAATAAAAAATAGTGAATGATGTAATATAAAAAGTAAAAAAATTAAAATATTTTGATGTTATTTTTTTAAAAAAAATGGTCCACCCCTACAGTTGGAGCAGTTCCAAGAATTGACAGGTGAAGCATGTTCCACACAAAGCCAATGAGGGGGCTGATAGTTTAGCAAAACTTGCATTACATTTACCAAATAAACAATTGTGGGTGGTAGATTTTTCTACCAGTATTCTTCCACATGTACTTGCGGGTGATGTTAAACATCACGCCCGACGTGATGCACACCAGGAAAATATAATTATTAAAAAAAATAAAAAAAGTCTAGCGTGTATGACTTTTTATGTACGGCGGCGATCTTAGTATCATGGCCCTTTATTAGGTAGACGTAAGTTGTTGTATTTTGACTATTCTCAATGATTCATGTAAGAGGTTGGATCACCCCAGCTATCATGTGCCCATCATCCTTCCTTTATGGAAGTTTTGCAGTAAAGATGTGGACAGCACTCTATCCTCCCAATAAATTATCGTCTCTTTCTAAAATTGTCAAACATTTTGCTTTACGACCCACTATTGCATTACAGTACAAGTTCAAAGGGAATAGCTGAGCAGTATGAAAGGGACACACAGCAAGGACGAATTAACTGTACTACTTTTTTTTTTTTTTTCTACATGTACTATTTATATGGCTATCATTGACATTTTTCATAAGGGTAAGCAATTTAATTTAAAAATCGCTTACTTACAAGAGTGGAATTATATTTTCAAAATAATTTGATCGACTACTTGCAAGAGCATTTCTTTGAGCGATCAATGGCACCCAATAACTCGGTGAAAGTAGTCGACGTTTTCCGGGTGTCGCCGCCACCAACCTCACCAGACTCGGCCAGCCCGAGCTCTCTTCCTTTCACCTTATTTGACATACTCTGGCTAAGATTCCCCCCAGTCCAGCGAGTTTTCTTCTATGAAATCCCTCCTACAAACGCATCCTTCTTGGATTCCATTCTTCCAAAACTCAAACACTCGCTCTCCCTCACCCTCCAAGACTATCTCCCTCTTGCCGGAACCCTCACCTGGCCTAAGGACTCCCACAAACCCATCATCAACTACATAGAGGGCGATTCGGTTTCCTTAACTCTTGCTGAGTCCAGGGCCGACTTCTACCTTCTCTCAGGGAACAATTGCTTTGTTGAAGCAGAGGAATACCATTCCCTCGTACCCCACTTGCCAACATCCCATGAACAAGCCCAGGTGTTGGCGTTGCAAGTCACAATCTTCTCAAACTGCGGGTTTTGTATCGGAATCACCGCACACCATGCTGTTCTCGACGGCAAAAGCTCAACCATGTTCATGAAATCATGGGCTAACTTGTGCAAACATGGCGGTTTGTCAATGGTACCGGAGCTAACACCATCCTACGACAGGACGGTCATCAAGGACCCGGCTGGGCTGGAGGGAATCTTCCTGAACCATTGGATGAACCATGGCGGCCCAAACAACAAGAGCCTAAAGGTATGGGAACTCAAAACTCCCCCGGATGTTGTACGAGGCACATTCGAGTTGAGTCGCGCAAAAATCCAAAAGCTCAGGCAATTGATAACCACCATGCTGGAGGAGAAGAATCAACAAAAACAGCCACTTCAATTATCAACATATACAATAACATGTGCCTACACGTGGGTTTGCTTGGCCAAGGCTGAAGGAGTAAGGGACGCCAAATTCATTATTGGCATTAGCGTGGACGCCAGACGTCGAATGGAGGCTCCTATCCCTGCGACTTATTTTGGAAACTGCATTGGAGCTCGTACACCGATTGCGGAAAGAAATGAGCTATTGGGGGAAGATGGGGTAGTTGTTGCCGTAAATGCTATCTGTGAAGCTATAACAAGTTTGGATGATGGGGTCCTGAGTGGGTCTGAAAACTGGCTGCCGATGGTATTCGCTATAAAGACTCAGAGATTGGTTGGAATTGCCGGATCACCTCGGTTTGAGCTTTACAATACTGATTTTGGGTGGGGAAGGCCTAGGAAGGTGGAGATGATTTCCATAGATAGAACAGGAGCGATATGTCTTTCGGATAGTAGAGATGGTGGAGGAGGAATTGAAATAGGATTGGCTTTGAAGAAACAGGAAATGGAAGTTTTTGCTTCATTATTTTCCAGAGGTCTTGAAGCTCTTTAAAGTCGCATTAATCCTTGTAGAGCTATAGAGTCTGGAAGTTTGTTTTTTTAGTTTAATTTGTTGTTTCTGATCTTGTTTGGTATAGTCTGAGCTTGTTGATCGAGTTGAAAACTTGGGTTCCACTGGATATGGAGCTTCGCCCCTTTTGTTTTTGTTTTCTTTTCAATCGGCGCAAAATGGTAGGTCGAGGAATAAAATGGTAATTAATTCGTATTGACCAATTGCCCTTGGTCAAAGTTTGAAAACCTAAATATATTCGTATGGAATATATTTATACCAGAGATTTTGTGAGTAATCGTGTAAGACTTAGATAATCTAGAATTCAAAATACAAGTGGATCGAAGAACTTCTATTAATTCACATATATCTAGAAGCTATCCATAGATACAATCTTATCTAGACTCTCTATTATTACAAGTGGGAGAATTCGTCTCATGTTGAATATCTTCACGTGTAACATGAGGTGAGAGAAAGACTATTTTATCTAAATTTTTGGAGCCTTTTGCCTGAATATATGGCTGAAATGGAGAGAATCTGTTTTGGGGTGGTCTTGGTCAGCCCAGTCACTCTCACTACAGAGTAATTAGCTTGATCAACGGTGTTAGGAAAAACCAATATTGATCAACACAATTACTGATGAAATAATAATGCTTGTTTATAACTCATCCTGAAGCTGAAAGTAATAAACTAAATGAAGAATCAATGCGATTTATTAAAAATCCATTTATTACACATTCCTAATTCCTATCAGGAATAATATATATATATATTGATG